>NC_018397.1:2175588-2410436 GCF_000208865.1 Neospora caninum Liverpool | reverse complement strand
TTGGAGGGGGGGGGGGAGCGGTTGCGTGAGGGTTCATGCTATTGTGCAGAGGAGCTTTGTTTAGGGCTGTTTCCTTGGAATGCCACGCAAAAACAGCAACATACGCCCCGCGTGCGTGGGCAAGGAGAGACGCACATTCGCAGTTTTAAGTTTCATATTTCGGCAGGAATCGGCAGCGCGGTTGGCGGCCCCAGCGGGCATCAAAAGTGTGTGCAAACCCAGGCGAACGCCTCGTGGGTGTTGAGAGCAGAGACCTTTACAAGAAGTAAAAGACAAAACGACACGGAGACGTTTTGGAGTGTACGCAGGACATCTGGAAAGCTGGAGGTTCTCGGCCGTCGCCTGCTGGGCGAAACGTCACTCGAAAACCGAAAAAACGAGTCATACACGATTCCTGCGAGCGAGAGAAAGCGGAACGATGGGAGAGACAAGAAGTGACGTGGATGTGGAGAACCACCCACGGGAGCGAGATTCGTTTTGCCTTGTGGAAACCCGGCCCAAGAAGCGCGTTCTCAAACACCTGAGATCTGAGCTCCATGCGTGCGAGAGAGCCCGAACTCGCGTTCCTGTGCCTCCTCCTTCGCGACGCGCCGCCTGCTCGCCACCGCAGCACAGGAGGAATCAGAGAAGCAAACATGTGCAGAGATTTCAGACGAAACGCGAACGTTTTGAAGGGAACGCCACACACAGACTCACCCCCCCCCCCCCCCGCGAAAGGACCAAACGATACGCTGGATGCGCGCCCATGGCAACAAAAATGTGGCGCGTTGAGAGACGTTTTCCGGCTACCTCTGCTGGACGCAAGCGCAACGTGTTGCCATGAGCACTACGCGGAGGACCCGGACGAAGAGAGAGGCGATGCAAGTTCGAGGCCACGAAACGTTTTGTTTCCTTTCGCAGTCGCACTATCCAGTCACACGGCAAATCTGTTGGGGGACCGCCAGCACGCCTGGGAAGTTTGCAGAGGCTCTCGCAGAGCGACAGCGTCAGACAGAGGGCTGAGAGAAGCGCGCCTCGGAGTCTGTTTCATTTTGCCTCTTTGGCCACAGGCAGCCTCCCACCAGCAAGAGGAAACCCGCCACGTTCATGCGCACATGGATCTGTGTGACGCCACCACGATCGACACAGCTCGCCAGTTCCGAAAAAGGCGATCCGCACCCCTCCACACGACTGTCGTAACACGCGTACAAAACCAGCCAGAAACGAGGAAGCCGAAGCGCCGCTCTGCGTCCGGAGGCTGCTTTTGCATTTCCTCACCTGTAGAGGTACGGGATTCGGACTCTCCGCTTCTTGTAGCCCATGTCGATCCAGAAGGGATGGCGGCGACTCTGCAGCCGATGGGTGTGCCGCGAGTACAGGATCTCGGCCAGAGGCAAGTCGCGCACCAGCGCCGCTTTCTCGTCAACGAAGGGAAACGCGTTGACTGCGTCGGCGAAGACAGCTCGCCCGCCTCGAGAGTCCGGTTTCACCCGCCACGCGTCAGCCTCGCAGACGAGGTTGTACAGCCGCTTGATTCTGAGAGGAGCGAGAACAAGGCGAGACAGCGAAGGGGGGAGGGGCGATGGGACTCGACGGCAAGCAGGTTTTCCCCTGAGGGGCGACCTCTCCCCCTGGGGCGCAGAAGACGCCCAGCCGGGCACTCCACGGAGGGGCTGTGCGAAACGAAAGCGCGAAAAGAAGTTGTAGAAGCCGAGAGTAACGGAGAGACGCACGACGAGTCGGACCCGGGAACAGTCGAGCATGTTTCCACCAAAAAAACGACGCTCGCACACGACGTCCTTATCTCAACAGTAAACGTAGGCAGAACGGAATCTTCGCCTGCGGGAACCGCTGCGAGACAGTCGCGGCACTGGGACGCTTCGCTCGAACGAACGATCGAAAAAGAAGGAACAACGAACCTCTCGGAAATGGTGTCGCAGATAGGAATTCACGTGGACCCGCAAACTCGCCTGACGAACCCGCGCGAATCCCAGCCGTCACCTCTGCTGCGGATTCCAGTCAAGGTTGTCTCTTTGTCAGAACGCATGGCTAGGCACGGTCCCTACCCCCCCTCTATCCCCTCGGCTTACAAGAAAAGAGAAGCCTTTGTCCCCGTTCCCCCGTGTCTGCTGAAAACGCGACTCTCTCAACAGACTAAGGTCGAGACGCTCACCGCCTTTCCTTCTCCAATCTGAAGAAGCGTGCCTCCCTGCTGTCGACCGTTACGCGAGTAAGTCGGCCGTCGTCCTTGCTTACCTGCTTCGCTCTGTAAGGGGAGTTCCAAAGGGATCGAAAACGTCCGGCGAGAAGCCTTGGTCAGAGAGCGAAGAAGCAAAAGAAAGCGCCTTCCGTCGGGCTCTCTCGCCTGCCTCGCCCATGACGTGGCGGGCAATCTGAACGAGATGGTGCGGCAAGTGACTCGTCGAAGGCGCGGCCTGCACGAACAAGAACCCCGAAGACACGCGGAAAGCCCTGACTGCCGGCTGAATGATGTACACGTCGCCTTTGTGCGTATTACGTTCTCAGACTGTGTCGAACGAACGAGGGCGAGTAGAGAACAGAATGAGAGAGATTCTCGTATCTAGCTAAAAAGGGCCACGCACCTGCATGAAGTTTCGCCGTTCACAGGGTGTGCGTCTGTCGCCTTTTCGGACAGGCACAAACTGGCGCGAGAGGGAACCCACGTGTGTCTCGGTGTGCCCTGTGTCAACTTTTTCAACTTTTAAATGGTTCGAAAACTCACTGGCTTGGCGAGGGGCAAGCGCACATCTGGCCGGCCGACACCACTGTAGTTCCTCCCCCCGCCTCCAGGGTCGAGTTGATTGAGGATATACTGGGTGATCTCAGGGCCAGCAGTACAGCGCGCTGCAGGAACCAGGTACCGAGCTTCATTGACTGCGTAGAGCTTCACGTGGTGGGGACAGCCTGCGCGAGTCGGGGCGAAGAAGGGACGGCGGGAGGCAAAAGACAATAACGGAACAGGAGACGAACTAAAGAGAAACAGAAGGACCGATGTGGGAGTGGCAGACGCCCTTGACTCTGCCGTACAGCTCGCGGCCGCTTCTCCCGTGGGCGCTGTAGGCGCTGTCTCTCTTTCTCTCACCTGTGATGTCTCTAACGCGCTCTCAACGTTTACCCATTTTCCCCAACTCAACCCATTCTGGTGCTTTTCATAAACCCACTTGTCGCTCTTTGACTCGTGCAGACTTCGTCCGCGGATTCGCAGTCCCATTCCGTCTCCCTCCCGCTGGAACTCGCGTCGCTCCCAGCATCGCTCCTTTCTCCGTCACTCTTCCTCCCCATTGCCTCGAGGAGTCATGCCCCAAGCATGGTCACTTCGTGTTCCCTCCTCAGACCTGTCTCTTGGTTTCCCCTCTCCACACGCTTCTTCACCTCATCGGCCTCTTCCTGTCACTTTTCCTCTCGCGAAAAAACCGGCAGGTCTTCCTGCAATGCATGCCACGCTTCTTCCCCACCTACGTTCCTCTCCGCTTGCCTACGCGGAGACTTCTTTTGTTCCGTGTCGCTTCACGCCCCTTGCCGGTCTGTGGTGCCTTTTCACGTATCTTTTCACCTTTTTTGTGCTTCACGATGGCGCGGAAAAGAGAGGTTGTGTTTCTACCTACCGTGCAGGGGCCAGGCTTTGAAGGCATCGTTTTCCCATTTCCGTGTGCTGCCGTCAGGAAGCGGGGACGGATTCAAAGTGGCTGTTCTTGTGCCCCAGCGCGGTGTGAAGATGTGATCTCTCCGATGCTGATAAAGACCTCTCTTTAGGTACGGGCGGTTCATGCCCCATGTGAGCCCAGAAACGGGGAAAATTCCCCCTCGGTGGCTGCCTCTCGGCATGGTTGAGGGTCTCTGGCCGAGAAACCCGACAAAACTTCGACGGCCTACGCTTCAGGTACACAAAAACGCCTTCCCCTTCGCACAAACGTCTTTTCACGGTGAAAGAAACACGCGAAGAAAAGAAAAGGCTCGAGACAGAGAGGGGAAAACTGCCCCCGCCCGTCTCGATTCATTTCTGCAGCGCCGCGAAGGAAGTTGAAGGAATATGCCGCAGTGGTGACGAGAATGAGAAGACAACGGTGCACACACATGAAGTGCCGACCCTACGCCTTGCCTCAACTGTGTCGTAACTAGGGAAGAGAAGAAGACAGTGGCGTCGGACTCCCCGTTCCCCGTCGTGGAAAAGAAAATTGATTTCTCGACTTCAAGCGACTGTTGCATGCAGCCGAAAACGGCGCGTGGAAAAGTATCAGAGCTGCTGCACGATTCTGCCGAAACTCGAAATGCGCGCTCTGTCGCTGGTGTGCAGCAAGTCGGACACGTTCTAGAGAGGAGTACAGACGTGGTCATTTCTCCCTGAACTCTCTTGCAATGGGCCAGGAAACGTTCGGGCTTTCCTGTTTCTGCCGCATCTCGAGACGAAAAAAAAGCGTGTCAGGGCATGCAGGAGTTGATCTCCCTGGCTGTAACGTCGCGTGTCGAGGGGGTCGGAACAGCCGGTGGACGTGGCGGGGGTTTCGTACGCGTTTTCTTCCCAGCCGATTCCCATGGATTTGCACAGCATACAACTGCAGCAAATGGTAGTGTCTTCAGATGCCGTAGTCCTCGAAGTTGGTGGTAAGCCGCACTTTGATCAGGTTTCGAGGATCGGAAGATCCTCGAAGGCTGATCCATATACAGTAAGCTTCAGTTGCAGGGGAACGACACGTCCTGCATGTAGCGCAACCATGACACGCCGAAATATGGACCGTACCGTAGACGTTCCTTTGCTTGGGACGGCCGGGTGGTTTGCGAGCGACTCCGCGTTCGCTTGGGTTTTTTGTCCTAGAAGATTCTGTTCGGAACTCGAAAGGCACTCTCACGGGCAAACTCGCTCTGCTGAACACAGTGGTGTTTGCAGTCTTTGGGAGATTTCGCAGGGACTCAGATTTCCGAGCTGCCTTCTGGTTGGCGCCTTTGTGGCCTACTTCGTTCAGAACCACGCTCGGCAGCACCCTCATCGGGGAGTGGAGACACCTGAGTGGATGTGACGTTCCTTCTTGGGGGCAGGGCCGTGTCATGGTGAGGTTGGAACTAACCCGACTAGGTTCCCTGCAGTTATGTTCCCGCCTACCCTCACCGAAAGCCTTCCGTGCTGCCTTTTATTCTCTCTGTGTTCTCTTCGCCTGCGTTTTCCTCTGGTACTGGAGCCAGCTTTTTCATCAAGATCCACCAGAAGGGAAAGGCCAGTGTCGCACGTCTTCAGGGGAAATAAATCTGACTTTGTCCATTTGAGTTCCTCCCCCCCCCCCCCCCCCCCGTACTTTCAAAGGCGAAATGGGTGATTCTGGGGCCCTCCTCTGTGCTAGCGCCCATGACTCGAGGAGTGTATAACTGGAGTTATATTTAACTACGGCTTGGATGTCTGGTTTCGTTTTATATCTACTTACTATAGCCACTGCCCTCCTCTGTGCTAGCGCCCACAAGGAAACAGACCAGCGATGCCAGAGAGGTTGGAGGCAAAAGTAGCAACCAAAAAAACAGCCGCTTCTCGTAGGCCGTTTTAGAGGTGCTTGCTAGGGTGAATCAAGTCTCTTTTTTTTGGAAAGGACGCGGGAGTTTCAAGCAGTTCCTAAGGCCCGTGGAGAAGAGAGAAAATGTAGAGTAGGCGGAGCATTTGAAAAGCCGCCACAAAACTACTCTACAAGTTCCACTCGATAAGGCAGCGTAGGTGAAAAAAAATCGCAACAGAGAGACGCTGTAGAGTGTCTGTGAATCTGCTCTTCTACTAGCCCTTTGGCATACGCAGATGAAACGAGAATGTTAATGGTGTTCATGAGTTGCAAGTCTGAGACTCTGAGCACCGGAGCCCGCTGCGCCTGCCATCAAAATGGTACCCGCTTTTCTTCTCCGTTGGCTCTGTCTGGAACGATGATGAGAAACCCAGCCTCGTTGTAGCACACTCTCTCCTCGAGAGTCCTTACGCGGGACACTTGACTCGGCCCCGGAACACGAAAAACGCTGCGCACACAGGGAGAAAAAGGGGAAACGTGCGACCGATTAGAAAAGAACCATATGCCGGAGCATCCAGTGGGGCAGAACAGTGAGGCTGCTCACCGACAAAGAAGAGAGGAAACCCACTATCCAAGGCTGTGTACGCGACTTCGCTTCTGTGCACGCTCCCACGACCTGCGTTGTACGTCAACAATTTTTTGCGTGTAAACAACATAAATTGCGTCAGAAGTCGCATGTACTCTTGAACTCATGAGGTGCCTATACAGCTGGTCGTACAACTCGGTGAAGCCGAGATCATGGTTCGCAACAGCTTAAAAAGTACATATTCGCTTTCTCTCACCTGCATGTTTAGCTCCAAGGACCGCCGAGTCAGTGCATGCATCGGCCGTATCTACGCCTGGGAGCAACTCGTTTCCTATGAAATCTGTTTTGTCGCCTTCTGCTCCTAGCTCCGCACGTTTCTTTAGAGCTTCTTTGGGAACTCGGAAAATAATCGGGAAGTCGTTTTTTGAAGTCGGCACGATGACCCGTCCTCCTTGCTGCCGCACGACTTCCTCTTCTTCTTTTATCTCCGCCGTGGGCTCGTCCCTCAGCGGCCCGCTAACGGTGACGATCGAGAGCTGAGGGAACGGGAAAAACGAGAAGAAAACCGCTAACGACTCAGTCAAAATGGGAACGTGAAGGTGGGATCGAGCATAGTGCGAGGGTGAAGCATGATTTAGAAACGCCCGATCCAAATCAAACCAATAGGACGAAAAGCTGGGTGGGCTGGCGCATAACAACAGCACACAAATGTTCCGTCAGAGACTGTCTTCAGGAATCGTAGAATCCGCCAGACGCTTCCTTCCGGGCAACGCTGCTTTATATCGGTTTTGCCTAGCCCGAAATCGCCCTTCAGTTTTCGAAAAAAACACAATAAAAATGTACCTGCAGTCTCTCGTCTGTAAGGGGGCTACGTAGGTCGAACACGTTGCAAGCACCTCTGCAGTCGCCCCGGCTCGAACCACAGGCTTTTTCGCGTCCCGAAACCGTACCAAAAAGCTCCAACAGTCCGCCGCCCCATCGGTGGTACACGCTGGGTCCCAGTCATCTCAAAACACGATGGCGAGCCCTCGATAAAGGTCCTGTGGGGAGTGACGTAAGCCAAGAAGTCGCCCCCCGCCCTTGCGCGACTCTCTCGCTCATCTGAACGGAGTCGTGGACGCCAAGGCAAGCAGGCATCCAGACTTTCTTCGCTTACCACGTCCGCATCGAGCAGAAGCGACAACGCGGGTTTCCATGAGTCGAGATCTCGAGCAAAAAGCGGCGTGCTTAAGACCGCGAAATCGGGGAAAAATGTGCACTCCGGATTCGTGAGGACTCCGGGGACCGCCTGAACGTCAAAAACACAAACTCGGAGCCGTCGTGCATCCCGTTCCCAGCCCTGGAAGCAGCCTCCGTCGCCTATGTTGTGTTCTTAAGAGATGGTAAAACAGCATCAAGGGCCATGTGCGCGTTTTGGGAAACGGCAGTGGAGTCTCGAAAACACCGTCACGAGATGGTCGCCCGTGTCCCATCTTTATCACGATTCTGTTTCCGTCTTCGTCGAATGCGCTTTCTATCAGACCTCGGCCTCACACACGCGCCGAGGTCTTGCTGAGGACCGAGGCTGCAGGGATTTCCGTGAGAGATACGGCGATTTTTCTTCCGACTCATCTGTCCTTTCTTTCTTGCTTCACCTGTACAAACTCCTCGTAGGTCCCCTTGAACGGGACCGCGAGCTGCTCCCGGCCGTCCTCTGTCTTGACCACTGCAGGAGGCTGAACCTTCCCGCGTTCCAATTTATCTGGGGAGAAGAGACCGGCACGACACCAGCACATTCAGCACGAGTCGCAGCCGCGAATGAACCAGGTGAACGCGTTCGCACAGCGCACCCGCGCAGGGTTGCCAAACGAGGGGACGTAGCTCCTCTCTCTGCTACGAGAGACAGCACATCAAACGCTCGAACGCCTAGGGTGTAGCACTGCAAATGAACAACTCGGTTTTACGCAGAGCATCAGCCTCTTCTCTCTCGAGCACGCGGTGCTTGTCGTTACACTGAATACGTGTGTTTGATGGAGTCCGTGCCGCTCTCGCTGGTCTCCTCTCGCTGGCCTCTCGTGTCCTTTTCTCTTCAGCTTGGGAAATCCCAATCGTCACCCCTCGCCTCCTCCTCCGCTCGCTGTCCTTTTGGTCTCGCTATCTGTTCGGACGTCTTTTGAGTCCCCTGTTCGTTTCCGGGTTGTCCCGTAAGTCTGTTTTTCCCCCGAACAGGCTTCGACTGCTTTCCCCTCGTCGCATCGCCCCGACCTGTCCCGCTCGGCGCCCGTTTGCGAGGGCCGCGTAACGATTCGTGATCGTCTTCGCCTTGCCGGTGCGACGTGCAATCTTTTGCACATGTTACCTTTCCCGCTTCCCCTTGGCAAAAACAGACCTACTTTCGAGCTTTCCATGCTGGCCCAGAAATCCAATCAAGACGAGAATGAGGGTTTTGACGCGCGGCCACCGCTCCATCAGGACAGTAAATTTGCACCCCATTTCGTGCGCACTGGTAGCGCCAATCAGGTGGACGCAGAGGACGTCTTTTCGTATCGATCGCCAGTCCCACAAAGCTTCATCTGACCGCTGGCACCCCCCAGCCGAGTCGCTCACAGCTCCAGCGGCCGGGGTCCGGCTGCACGATCCGCCATTCGCGCCGCCATTCCTGGAGCCTTCGGCCATCGGCGAGATCGCCTTTCGCCGAGCTTCGTCTGCCGCTTGGAGCGCAAAGAGGATGGTCAAAGGCAGTCCTCGAGTTAGAGGAAAATTGCAGTCTTCTGTGAGGCTTTCAATCGAGTGCGGAGCTCGCCAGACGACCGGATCTTTGTCCATAGGCAGGAACTCCGCGGCCCACATCCAGGGGCAGAGGGGCGAAGCGCTGGAAGCCTCAGCGGCGCGTGCCTGTTTTTCCACAGGGGGTACTGCGAGCGAATCCGTGTTTTTCCCCTTCCCTAGCATTGTCTGGTACAACGCCTTTTGCTGCCGTTTGTGCTCCACCTGTGCCTCGAGCACTTGCCGATAAAGTCGGGTTGCCTCATGGTTCTCAGCGTGCACCTTCAGCAACCGGCGGATCGCGTCCTCAGCCTTCTTGTATTCCTGGAACAAGGACAAAAGGCGAAACGAATCTCCAAAGCGAATGCCCGTCGAGAAGAAAACAGAGACGCTGCATCGGCGACTACGAGTCATGCACGGCAAACGCGCCTCACGCGCACACGTCCTTCGTCAGGTGCGAGAACGGGACACGAGCCAGCACAGGCGCAGCCGGACCACGGCTCAGAGAGGACGGCATGATGCAGGGCGGACCGCGCTTTTCACTGGAACACCTGTGAAGCGTTCTCTCGACAGCTTGCACACTGGTGAAAGACTGCAACACGGCAACCAGTCGCCGTCTGCTGAACAGGCGGCGTCCCCAACCGCGACCCGCAGGGACAAAAAACGGGAACGAGAGGCAGCAAGGCACGTGGCGCCTACTAGGCAGTGGGTAGATCTAAAGAGAAGACGAACAGAGAAAACACGGTCCGTCAGCACGTCCGGCGAACAACACCCTTCGATTTTCGCCAGTGTGGACCTAGAGCCTCCCGCAAAGAAGGAGCAGCGGAGATGAGACCACCCGCATGCAGTAAATGCTTCTGTCGCCAGAGAGAAAGAAGGGCCGCAAGTGCAGTCGATAAGGTTGTTTATACATATATACATATACATATATATACATATATATACATATATATACATATACACATATATATATGCATATATATATATATATATGGCTGCAGTGGTTGGTACACTGCGTTCGTTCTTCCAGTATTTTGCACTTTCCTTCTTCGTCCGGCAGGAAGCGGGGTGTGGGCCAGCAGGAGGACTTTTTGCCTTTTCAGAGTCTCCGGCTCGCGGGCCCAATCTGACCTGCAGTTCGGCGTGTGCCTTCGCCATCCTCAGGAGCGCCTTTTCGTTGCCTGGCTGAACGTGAAGAACGTGTTCGCAGTGCTCAATACAGCGCGAGTACGACCCTTCCTTTAGGAGACCAGCGGCGATGTTGTTCTCCAACACCACTTGGAGTTCCCCCATGGCCGCAGCATTCGGCGCAGTGCCTGCATGTGAGAGTGAGACGGGAGGGGGGAAGACAGGGAACGAGTGAAGAAACGGGGCGGCGTCCGAAAGAAAGAAGGCGCCTTATGTGGGCTCTGTGCAGAAGCGAGGGAGGATTCCAGGGGCACGCATGTGAAAAGCGACGCCAACTTCAGACATCAAAAAAACGCGAAGAAGAGTGAATATCAGGCCGAGGGCGTCAGCACACCCACAGACGCCACTGAACGTGCTGGTGCTTGGAACGACACCGATCATCAGAAGCGCGACGACAAGACACAAAACAGTCTTTGAGGCGCGCACAGCACACAGTTCAGATCGGGGTATGTACCAATATTTGCGCACATCCGGAGCGCGCAGCTGTAGGCTAGCATATATTCGTATGCATATTATATATATATATATATATATATATACATATACACATATATACATATATACATATATCTGTATATATATATCCATATATCTGTATCTATATATATATATATATATATATATATGTGGGGTGGAGCCTGCGCGTGTATGAATTCTGGAAGGGACGCAGCGATGGGCAAGCCCCACGGCGGAAGCACACCGATCGAGACGACGACCAAAGGATGGAGGTACGTGGGAAAATTATTTCTCCCCTCCGAGTCAGTGAACACGGAAGATGCCCTCGCTGGGAAACTTCCAAAGATTCTCTTACCGGAAACAGAAAGCTCGTAACACAGTTTCAACGCATGCCGCCATATTTCAACTGCCTCCTGGACACTCCCCTGAGGTGCGGCCGAAACATGAGAAAGAAACACGACGGAAAAGGTCTCTCCAGAGTGAAGCGGGAACCGCTGACGGACCCCTGGGAAGCCGAGAGCGAAGAGGCACCACCAGCACTTGTGAGGGAAGCCGTCTGATCATGTACTCGTATGGTACACACTGCCGGCAAGCACAGCTGCATCTACACGCTGGCCTTCACGTAATAAGAAAATTTGTCACAAGACTTCTTTCTGCACGGGAGTGGTTCCGGATTTCCTCTTCACGGCTCTGAGGTCGCCCAGACTTCGTGCATTCCCCTCAGGGCGCGATACCTTTTTGAAGAGGTGATTTCCTTCTTCTTTCTCTTGAACTGCCTGTGTGTACTTCCGGCTTCCTTCCTCGTCTTCTTCTGGATCGGCGACCGGGGCCCCGGCAGGCACAGAGGTCAAGTCGGGCTCCATCGTCTTGACCGGACACCGGGAGAACGCTTCCTGCCGTCCAAATCACCTTTTCAGTTAAGCCACCCTCGTTCTGACGAAAAGCAAAACGGTCCAAGGGAAGCCGAGCGTAATCCGACGGAAACAGAGGCGCGACCGCGAATATCCCTACACCGCCACAGAATGGCGAGCAAAGGCCGCGAAAAGCCCCCCGGACATAGACCTGGAAATTCCTGGCTGCGAGGATCTCTCACGGGGGGGGGTGCGCCAAAGCGAGAAATTCGTGTCGTTTTCAGAAGGGAAAGAGCATACACACTCGTTGGCGCTTTGACGGTGAGAGGTCGTGAACCCGGCGTGTATGTGTGCGTGCAAACGTACACTTTTTACCGGCGTTCTTTTCGCGTGCACAAAGCGCACAGGACGATCCACGAGAGAGCATGCCGCTCACAGACGCTCAAGAGGGAAAATGAGGCAGTGCGTACATAAAAGAAAAAAGAGTCTTGAGTTCCTTAACGGCGCAGTGCCTCGCCAAAGTATAAAGTCGGGACACGGCTTTCAGCACAGTGTGTGTGGAGAACCACAAGTGCTCGTGGCGCATCTTGAGAAAAGAAGATGCCTCACGGCAGGAGCGATTTCATCTAGACGCCTCCCCTTAAACAGACTGACAGGCGAGCCGCGAATGCTTGAGGCCCATAAAAGCGGAGGTCCGTGCAACTTTTTCCTTTCCTTCGTGGAAAAAGGTTCTCCTTTCGTCCTCGGTGTGTGCAAGTGCATGCATATACCCTTGTCCCAGGCCTTCCGGAGACGCGTCGGCTAGATCGACGCGCAACCGGGTCCGGAACGACGTCGCTCTGTGCGCTGCAGATGCCGAGTCTCCCTGCCTCTCTGTCCTCAGGATTCTTGTCACTCTTTGAAGAGCCTCCCAAACGGATTGGGCTGAGAATGGAAGCCGCCGCTCAAATAATTCAGTCCGATAAAACATCCAAGAGCGCGCGTTTCTCGGCGTTTCGGGGACTCCGGTGACGCCGTGGATTCACGGGTCTTCATCTGGGTCCAGGGGATCCACCTTTTTTCCAACCCCTTCTCTGCAGACCGCTGGGATTCCGACCAGATGTCAGGGTGCGACAGGAACGCTTTCATTCGCTTCTTTCGAAGCCTTGCGCCGTGCGCAAAACCTCAGGCGTCACCAGGTTGGACCGTCACGCCGCCAGCGAACCTCGAAAGTTCGCCAGTCGTCAGACGGCCGCGCTGCACTAGAGTACACATGCTCTCACCTCTAAAAACACGTGATTAGGCAACTTGAATCGGTTGCCATCTGGAGACAGGTGACCAAGGTTGTACGCGGAGAACCCGAGAGCGGCGGGGGGCTGCGCCACTGTGTCCTGTCCCTGACACTGTGTCGGACGCGATCGACTCGGGTCGTGCCTTGCCTGTTTTTGCCTGCTGCTAGGAACGAGTTCGAAGGCGCTCTCACGTTCGGCAGGAGGATGCGATTCTGACGCGATCGCGTTGTGGACGGTGCGAATTGCAGAGGAGAACTCCTGAGCGCCTCAGAACCCCGTGACGACGTCTGAGTGATCAGCTCCCGTCCCGTCCGAGTCGACCGTACACGCCCAGCGATGGACATCATGCACACTTGTGTGCGGTCCTGACAATAAAGGGTTCGTCGTTGTTTTTCTTGCGCTCTCTCCTAGAGATAGAGGATCACTCGAACACTTGGTTTCCACTTAACGCGGTGTCCCGTCCGGTGACAACGGCTGAGTTGACTATTTCCGCCGGTAAAGCAAGCGCCGGCATTGTTGCTGCCGCTCCCCCCGAGCTAGGTTACTTTGAATTTTTGCATACAGCGCCCACAGAGCCGCTTGCGAACAGCACACTCTGCAGAACCGCACCTGGAGCCCCAGCTTGTGTGGCAGGCATTACTTCGCACACAGTGGAATGTCGGTGGTGTAGGAAAGTCCAGCTGTCATTGTCGCGGGTGAAAAACCCCTGCACAGCGCTACGTGCCACGTTCGGTGAGCGCAGAGGCGCGAGTGAATCAGCTCTGCCTTTTTCCGCGGTGAAGCTTCGTGCACGTCGAATCTCAGAGACAGTCTACATGTAAGTACAGAGAGTGCCTTCCATGAGAGCTTTGAGAGCGACGGCACTGCGGCGCCGGGGGTGCGAAGCCGCAGTCGAGGTAACAAAGAATTTTGCACCGGTGACTTGGAAAACGAATGTCGCGTGGTGGTGGCAAAGAAATCAGCACATCTCTGGGGTCTTCCCAACACCGACCGCGCGCTTGCATTCGATAGCCAAAAAAAACGCCGTTGGCCCTCTATTCCCCTTTTTTTACCACCGAGTTGCATCCATCCACTGGCTGCTGGAAGGAAACTGACAGAAAAACATGTTGAAAACAGAGCGCTATACACCGTCAAGGGAATGGCCTGATTCAGAAGCGCCTAAAAAGAACTGGAATCCCGGATCGTCCACAAAGGTGGATCTCTTCAGAGTCTCCAGAAACAGGATTTCTTCGGTCTTGGCTCTGCCGCCACATCGCTTCGCTCCTTGCTCGGGACGCCCGTCGACATCCGAGAAGGACGAAACGGGACGAGGTGCGCCTGTCGTGGAAGCGAGAGAACCAGCATGATCTGGGAGTCGACACTTGATCTGTTGACAAGAAGACCTGAGAGACGAAGACCCAGAGGGGCTGGAAACAGAAGAAGCAGGAAAAGAAGGAAACTGGAGACTCGTCGCGTGGAGAAACATCCGGAAGGGAGTTTGATCTCCTGTTCCGTAGGTCGCGTCCCCAACGATGGGATGGCCGAGATGTTCGCAGTGGACTCGGAGTTGATGACGGCGGCCTGCAAAAAAAGAAAAATGAGACCGTTCATGGAGCGGCACCAGTGAAAACCTAGAACCGGTTTGTATCGTCCTGAGCGAAAACCCGGCAAAACGCAGGATGCGAACCGAAATCAAGAGAACAGTCCCCGTTCTCATCACAACTGTCCTGTGCATTGAGTCACCAACTGCTAAGTTTGAGCATCCTTGCGGTGTCTCGATTTCGAACGGAACGACGGAATCCAGAAACCTTGTTTCTCTATTTTGCATGTGACGGGGAAACCATGAGAGGAAAAGAGAGAACTACAGATAGAGAGGCAGCAAGGTGAAGCCGCCCAGTACACGGGCGGTAACGCAGACGCTGGGAGGACGAGAGTCCTCACTCCGTTCAAACCATGAGAGGCCAAAAAGCACGGAGAATACCTGCAGTTGTGCGTCAGCCCCTCCTCACCTGTAAGAAGACTGAGTTTAACCAAGGCACCGGGGACGCCGACAAGAGGCTCTGCGAGAGACAAGGACACGTCGATAGACAAAAACTATGGCAAACAACCACTCGTCGGGGACGCGTAGCGAGAGTGACGGCAAACCCCAACGACCTCGCACACCTTAGCGGGATTCCCCGCATATGTGAAGCCCCGACATACGGCAGACGTGGCACCTTTCACTCGAGGCGGAACCCCGACAAACGGATGAACTGTCGGCTTCCCGTCTTTGCGGCCGAACGACTGAGTGTGCGGGAGCGAGAGGGTGACCGAAGATGTTTGTCCTTGGCAGCATTGCATTTCCATCGTTTGTCCGACTCTAAGGGAAGCGTGACGTAGGACTGACGAACCTTCCGCTTACCTGGAAGGTTTCTGAGGTAGCCTTTGTAGAGAACTTGCACGCGACTGACGGCGCGCTTGCCTGATCTCGCCTTGGAAACAGGACGGCGCCCCAGCTGGCAGGTGCGGCCTGCGGCAGCCCCTGCCTCGTTGTCTTGTTCAACTTTGAATGTTGCCGCTTCTTCAAACGTTTCGTCCAACTGGAGAGACCGCCCGCGTCTTCTTGTCTCGACTCGACGGCCTCCGAAACAGGCAGGAGACTCGGATGCAAGTGTGCAAGGGGCGGCCAGCGAGTTCGCTGGCGAAGAAGAGACAGACGGAGGGCGCAAGGAAGCACACGAAGGGAAGGACGACGCATGCGGGAGAGCCGACGAGCTGGGCGAACGAGAGGATCCGGGAGAGGAGGCGTGAGCAGGCATCACAGACCCATACATGCAGCGGTAGGCGGCGACGCCGGAGGCGAAGGCGCCAGGCGAGACTGGCGACAGCGGGACGCCCTGTGCATCTGTAGCCTGAGGTTTAATCAACGAAGAACAGACGGCGGCAGAAATCGAACGCGACGACACCGGGGACTCACGTCAAGCATGTGTTCGCGCTGCACGTCAAACACGAGAAGCCCACGGAACGGTGAGCATCTCGAATGAACACGAAACGCGAACCGGTCAGCAGCGATGACCTACCTTCGTCGGTCCCTCCCGTCCCCTTATCATCTTGCTCTTCGGGGTTGCAGTGCACAGAGGAACACAGGAACTTGCCTCGCGACCGCGACATTCGGTCTTGCTGTCTTGACGGGACCAGCGACAGGATATGAATGCGATGCATTTCTAGGCATTACACCAGGAAGCAAGGCAAGTCCAACAGGCGGACACAAGTCTGTGTGTGCCTTAGCGGCGGACGCCAAGCCAGCAAACAACTCCTCGGGGGTTTCCAGGTTACCACACGAAACGTCGCGTCACCGTTTTATCGGCCGAATCCGAAGCGAACCAACCGCCCATGGAGCTCGAGGATGTGCGTCAGTCCTACCATCATTTTGAACGCATGCGTCGAATGAGGCGCGACGAGAGTCACTACCTCGACCTCCGACCATTGCGGGTGTCCATACACCAGCGCCAGGTACTCCTTCTGAATTTCGCGCCTCTGCAGAAGCGTCTGAACGATTCGCGCAGTCTTCTGATTGTGTGCCACCATCAACAAGCCGGATGTCGCATAATCTGGGCGGCGCCACCAAGACAGCAGACGCAAAAAGCGCGAACGTGCGACATACGGCCGCTGTCGAGTGCAAGGTAGAGACAGGCACATGCAGAGAACGGAACCGTACTCGTTGTTCACAAGCAAAACGCCAAAACTCAGCAGGCGCAATCCTGTGCGTCTCCACGCAGGTTCCGCGACACTCCGGTGGGTCGAAATCGACGAGAGGACAGTTCGGCGCCCGACCTACGAAGGTGGCTGTGCACATTCCTGCATGCATCGCCCTCTTCGCAATACGCGAAGACCAGAATCGGATATCGGACACGCGAAAATCCACAAAGAACCACCTACGCATGCAGAGAGTAAGCGCAGATGGGAACGCGCCGTCCGCTCACCGAGTTGATGGCAAAGACGAACTTTGCACGGCTCTTTGTCTTGGTCCGTCGGCTCCGCTTCTGCGTGTGCCTGTCGCTGCCTCATTCTCTCGCTGTGTCTCCGATACCAATCGGCCACGGTGAACTCCGTCCTGAACCGTCTTTCCCATGCCCCAGGTAGCTGGTTGCCTTTCCCTCCGACCTGAGAGTCGCCGTCCGCCGCGTTCTTGCTTCGTTCATCTGTTGTCGCCTCCGCGGTCGCCTCCGCGTCGGCTCTGTCTGGCGCGTCACTGCGTGGCGGCTCAGTCTGTCCTTCTCCTGCGGCTCCGTCCCCGTCGCCGTCTTCTCTCTTCAGGGGAACGTCCACCCGGACATCAAACGGTTTGGAGATAATCACGAGGTTGGCGTCTTCGTAGACAATCGGGAATTCCCGAAGGAGATACCAGGGCTGCTCAACAATGAGCGACGCGGCATCGCCAAGCGACATCTTCCCTTCTTCATAAGTGGCGGCGAAGGTCTCCTGAGTTTCCGCGAGTTTCGACGACTCACGCGGCGGCTGGTCGTTCCCGAACTCGCTGCATGCAGGCATTGCCGCTGCCTCCGGGGCGTCTTGACCTCGGTGGCGCGCGGCGTGCGTGCTGCGCGACGCGTCCTCCTGATCTGTTCTGTCTCTGTCGGCTTCATCGCGGTGTCCTGCCATCGCTACTGGCTCTTCGTGGGCTTTGGCCTTCGCGTCCTCGGTAGCTTCTTGTCCTCCCCTCTCCTCGTCGGCTGCGGCTTCCAGAGACTTCCTGTGAAGTACGTCGTACGTGCTGCCTAAATCGACAATCAGCGTCGCAAGCTGTCTCACTCTCTGGACTACACTTTCCCGATGAAGCTCGAGGCGGTAGGATCTCCCCTCGTTTCCCACGCCTTCGCCTGTGCTCTCCTTGTGTGCCTTACTGGCGTTTTCTTCCTTCTGGTTTTGGTCTGTGTCATTTCTCGCGGGTTTCCGGAGCGCGTCGTTTCTCTCTTCTTCAAGTTGACCGTCTTCCTGCATTCCGTGCGTCGCCTCTTCTTCCCCTTCTAGTGCTGTAGCCTCTCCCCCTGTGGTCTCGACGTCGTCTGCCGCAGCCGCCGCGCGTCGCCTTGATTCTTCTTTCCCTTCTGAGCCGGCCGCTCTGTTCCCTTGGCCGCAACGCTCGCGACCTCCACTCTGGCGGGCGCGAGAGCCGGCAGCGGATGCCGACTCTTGAGAGGTACACTGTACGGACTGCTTCGGAGCCGCGTAAGACTCTTCTCTGTGCCGAAACCTACACTTCGCTTTCGAGGTCTCATCAGAGATGGGGGCATCTGACGGGAGACGCGGAAACGCCGGAGCTCGGTCACTTGATCCTGCGCACGCACCTCCGTTTTCGTCCCGACTCCCGGCCGCTGTGGTGTCTCCTGAGGCAACAGGCGGAACGGGACGCCGGCGGCACCTCGCCAGCCCCTGAAGCTTTGCATGCAGCCGCGAGAAACACGGAGCATCCAGAACGATCTCTGCGAGGGCACGCGTCGCCGACTCTTCGAAGGCAGCTCGGCGCACGCCATTCACTGGCGACAGCTCCCCAGAGGGACTTGGTTCTGACGCGACGGTACACGGTGAAGACGCAGAGTCCGCGCGGAGCGAGGCCGACGCCCGCGAAGAGACAAGAAATGCGGAAGAGCATGCAGACGAGGATGCAGACGAGGATGCAGAACAGCGGGAGCAGGAAGACGTAGGATCTGCGGAGGAAGAACAAGAACTCTTTGAAGACGAGGCCAGTGGACGACGACAGAGTGGGTCTGTTTGACAAGTCTCACGTGTCGCGCCGTCCTGTCGGTCTCTTCGTGCTTCGACGAGGGCCGTGGCAAAGCATCCCCGCAGAAACCTTCGAAACGCAGATGCCTGTGCAGAGTCTGCAGGCTCCGAGTCGATGACGAAACGCGTATCCGGAGACGCGTCTCGCTCTCCAGCACTCGCCATGGAAGACGCTGGCAGCGGGGGAGCACGCAAACGAAACGTCGAAGCTGCGGCGACTGCGGACCGCCCGCTTTCTGACCTGCGGTCGAGAGACGCGCGCGTGTCGCCCGTTGGCGCCGTGAGAGAAGCGTGGGTCAGGGCGTCGCGAAGCAGAGAAGTCTGAGAGGACAGGAAGGAGAGAAACGACACGGACCCGAAAGCAGGCTGCTCACACGACGCGCTCGTAGGCTTGAAGGCGCCGGGAATCCGAGCAAAGAGAGGAAAAGGAAGCGCGGCTGTCGGCGCGGCCGCAGCTGTCCAAAACGCCGCCTGCGATTTTGGATGTCGCGCACCGCGTGGCGACAGACGGGTTGGTAAGCCTGCGCGAGGCAGTGGTGAGGGAGGCTGTCGAGGACCAAGAAAGGCCAGGACAGCGCTTGCGTGCTCCCGTTCCCTCTTTCTCCTTGCTTGCGGTTGTCGGGTGAAGCTGAAACCATTTCCGGGTCCAGCAGGCAGAACGTGGGCTGCGCTGACTCTGCGAAATGCGTCAGGCGGAGAAACCTGCAAGGCGCATGGCAGGAAGGGGCAAACGGGAAAACGTCGAGCGAACTCCCGCAGGCTGGGATGCAGCGTCGAGCACCGCCAAGGCAGTGAGCGTCTTGCCCGGAGATGCCGAACTGCGTCGAGATATCTGCGCGGCTGTCTCGGTGCGACTCCCCCTGTGCCTCCGCCCCTGATCCTTTTCGCTGGGGCTTCCGTTGCCTGGGAGACTTCGCTCGAAAACAGCCGCGGACGCGAGAGTGAAGGGGAGAACGAGGCAGGCTCGAAGTCGGCTCGCGTCGCAACTGGTGCAGTCTTCTTGCTTACGCGTCCCTTGCAAACTTCGAGGTTCTGGGTGTCTCCGCAAGGGACTGGAGAAAGTGATTCTGCGCCGGGGCAAGCGCTCTCGCTCGCTCGGCCAGAGTGCGGAGGCGAGGCACAGCTAGCGACACGTGCATGCGCGTTTCGATTTTTGGAAAAGAGCTGCGGAATTCCACAAGTCAGGACGTCGCGGCAAGAAGAGAAATGGAGAACCAGGGTACACGGTCCATTCGAAGCCGAAACGTTTGCCGCCGGGTGGCTGGAGCCGCCTGCACTCCATGCGTGTCCGAGCTCCGCCGAAACCAAGGAGAGGAAAAAAAGAGAAAGGACCAAGGAAAAAGCAGGCGGCGTCATGAAAGGCGACCTATAGCTTTTTGAGGACGGGGAGAGCTTTATGACGTTATTGAGGAGAAAGCAAAGAGTCCGGCGACAAACAGCGAGTCCGTACGGCGGCCACGAGCGACAGAACGTCGCGGCCAGACACGGATAAAACGTGGAGTTGCGTGTATCGAGGGGAGAACGTATGAAAGAGACACGAAGAGAGAGGCCAGGTGAAGGGAGAAGGCGGCTGAGGGAAGAGGGAGATCCCGGGAAAGAGGAAGAAGAGATAAAACGCGTGAGGCAGGAGGAGACAGGCGGTCTAAACAGCGCGCGCATGCAGATTCACGCCCTGATGGACTGGGAAGAGACAGCAAGAAACGACGGGAAACGCCGCAATAGAACAATACCGAAGGCAGACAAGAACTTTACTGTTTGTCAGCACTTATTTGGCATCTCTTTGGACGAAGAGGCACGTCGAGAACCTAAAATCGTAACTCAAAATAGGGTCAACAGCGTCTGTTTTTCCGAGGCGCTCGACACTCCGTGCAGAGTCCCTTGCCGCATGAGGGTTCGCACGCCGCTGTCTCGCACGCGCGGCGTCAAGAAACATCTAAAGACGCAGCAAGCAAAACATTGAGGGTTTAGGGCAGGGGGTCCCTTCAGCGAACCGCGAGGATGCTCCCTTCTCGGACCAGAGAAAAGCGTAGACCCCGTGTCTGTCCCAGCTCACATACCGCTGCCTCAGACGCTCTCCGGCCGTTGCATCGAGAGCCACGGAGATTCTGCGTCTACCCAGGATTCTGTTCGTCTCTCCCCCTGTAGTTTCTAACAAGACGCTTCTGTCGTCCCTCAGAGAAACGACAGTCGGATCCAGTGCGTTGCTTTACTGACATCCCGTGCAGAACTACGAGACGCCGACAGAGACTGATGCGCATGTGATATAAAACTTAACCAGACACAACCAAGCGGTCACTTTCTGCGTGTGCTGCGTACTTGAGCGTCATCTCCCGACTGTGCAGCTGTCTTGAGTTGCGCGCGTCCGGCAGAACACAGCCTCTTGCTGTGGATCGGTGACCTCCCCATAATACACTTTAGGGAAGACAGGCTCTCAAGAAAGACGCTTCTGCGGGAAGACAACAACTTGCGCCCCGACGGCTCGATCGCCGAAAGACGATCCTACATACACACTCGGAGCCGGGAAGCGCTGGTGTAATCGACTTGCACATGAGCCGCACTTTGCATTCACCGTCTCCACCTGCTGGAGGTGAAACGTTCCGCTCTCAGGGGCGCATCAAGCAGACGGAAGCTACTTTTTCTGTTTTTTCAGTGTTTTCCGTGTTGCCGCATGCACGTGAAAAGAGTAGAGTGCGACGGACTCGCCCTTCAGAGAAAGGCAAGCGTATCGGCCGAATCGACGCGAGGACCACCGTCTTGCTTTAAAAACGCCGCATACTGTGCTTGGAAGCCTTTCCGGAGAGACGCTAAGACGTGAGAGAAACAAGCTATGGACGCGGTCGACAAGCCGGCCAGGCGCCCCCGCTGAACGCGTCCAGGGCTGTCGCCAAAACTCAAAAAACCTCACGTTCACACTTTTTTTGCTTCGTCTGCCATACCCTCTCAAGCGCGCGGGGTTTGCCGGCTTCGGCAAACCCCCCCTCACGGTTTCCTGGCGACACAAGAAACATTCCCTGTACCTCTCACTAAGTGCTCAGAGACGGCACACCCAAGCTTAACCTGTCGAACGGGTTTGGCGCTTCTTTCGCTTGCAGAAGAGAACACCTGTTTCTATTTCTCACGGCCATCGGAGGAGTGTGCGAGCCTCACCGGAAGAAACAGAAACGCAAAGCAAAGTGAGCATTCAAACACGAAGATCTCTCGAGAATCGGTGCGGTGTTGGATTGGTTTCTCGAAACAAGCCAGCGCAAAACCGACATTCCATTCAAAAACAGTCCTCTTTTCCGTGCTGTTCACGCGACGCTACTTCGGTGCGACGGCCGTGTTCCCCCGCGGACCGGCTGAAATCCCTGTGCTGTCAGACCGTATTCTCCCATGCGTACCCTTTGCTCTCGTCTCATCCTTTTCCCTCGAATGAAGCGTGTCCGATTTCTTCCGTGCTCCGTGCTACATCTGCATGCTCTCTCCTCCCTTTGGTAGATTCCATTTCGCTGACACCCCGCAGCCACTTCGCGGCTGCGACATGCATGGAGGGCATGCGTACAGGAGGTATCCCGGCTCGCCTCACCTCCCGGGGAATATGAGGCCCGTGCTGTTCGGCGCGTCAAACATCTTTTCCCTAGCACCACGAAACCCAGTTGTCCAACCGGCCTGCTCTCACGACAGCCTCGTCGAGAGTATCGGGCGATCCTTTGGCAACCCCAATGATTGCCATGCCTGCGGCTGCGCCTAAAACATCTCGCTTCCTGCCGGCATTTTTTCGGTCTTCTGGATCCACGCTTCCCGGTTCCGCTATATCTGCTTCTGCGTCCTCAGCCTCTTCGCTCTGACGCTGTTCGTGTCTTCGTCGATTGTCTTCGATTTCGTCGAGGGCAACGAGAAGAGCGGCGAGAAGCCTTCTCTGAAAACTGCTTGTTCTGCGGCCTTCTCGCCTCCCGCCTCCTCCTTTTCCTCCGCGATCTTCCAGTCCAGCGGACGGAGCACACGCCGCTACGTCTCGTGCCGTTCTTCGCCACCGTCGATCTCTGTGTTCGGCGGGCAACGGGGAAACGCCCGCTGCGGCGATACCTCCCGCTTGTCTGTCTGTGAAAGCGAACCTATCCAGCGTTTCGCTCGCGTGGGCGACCTTTCCTTTCCCTTCACTCGCCACGCAACCGCCGTCACGGCTCTGGCTGCCACTCGGTGCCCTGACTCGAGAGCGTCGAGCATCGACCTGACCTCGCGGCTGCTCTTCGTCGCCGGTTTGTGTCTCGTCGGACGAAACACCAGCAAGCACCCCCGCTGTATCTCCACCTCGCTCTCGCTTTCGGCCCAGCTGATCGATCCCCAGGAGAACTAAGACAGAAGGCGACGCATTCGCCGCGACCTTCAGCAGCCTGCGAAGTTTCTCCTCTGTCTGACCCACATACGGAGATTCAATGGCGGTGAGTGGAAGCAGAAAGGTTTGAATGCATGCAGAGTATTTCTCTGCTACCACCTGGATGAGACCTTGCGGGCCCACGCTCTCTGCGTCGCGGCGAGTTGCAGAGCGGGAAGGAGACTCGCGACAGGCGGCTGCCGCGGATCTCGAGCCCGACTCGCAGCCGCCAGGAGGAGAAGCGCCAGAGAAGAAGGAACACGAAACTGGAGACGACGCCGGCCGATCCCGTCTTCTCGCTCTGTGCCGGCAGCTGTGAAGCAGAAGACGAGGCGGCGGAGGCAGGAAGCCTCGCGGGTCTCGGAGAAGCGAGTTGCAGTCTCTCAGAAGCTGTGCTTCCCCTGAGAGCTGGCCGTCTCTCTGCCTGTCTCGTGCGCCACAGATGGGGTCTCGAACGAAACCACGCTGCGTGCTCGCACCCCCCGAAGACGCGGAGAGACGCGAACGAAGCAGAAGAGGGAGGTACACAAGATCTTCTAGCTGGCGGACCAACTCGCCCGGAGCGCCCTGGAGAGAAGACAGCGCAAGAGGTGAATCCGTCGAGACGCTGCCGACGGGAGGGGCCGGGAAGAAGTCGTGGCCGCCTAGGAAAAGCATGCTGGGGCGTTTGACGGATTCTTCTCCATCACGGAGAAGTGAGAGAAGGGAAACGTTTCGCCCACACGATACATCTCCCTTCACAGCTGGACGCAGGTGACCGAGGTTTGGAGGGTCCGTTCCTTCGCACCGGCCATCGCCTACGCGGTTGAAGGCAACAGAGCTGGAATGCTCACTGCGCTCATCCGTCCTGTGTTCGACATCCACTTCTTGCCCTCTCCTTTCTTTGCCGTCTGTCGCTTGATCTGCTGCTTCTTCCGCTTCTCTCTTCTTCTTTCCTGCTTCAGCCGCGCTCTCCATTCCTTCTCTGCGTGTCCTTTGCCCTTCGCCGGGCTGGCCAAAGAGGAAATGCACTCGAACAGCTGGAGCGAAACTCCGATTCGCTGCACGTACCCACGCCGCGACGTCTTCACGGAGCCTCGCCTTGTGGCGTGCCCACGTCCCTCCCCTTGTTTTCAGTCCCTCGCCGTGTTCCGACCCGCTTTCCTCTCCGCTCTCTCTCTGTGGTCTGTCGTCTCCTCCCCACTCGAGCACCAACAGCACGCGCAAGGGGTTCGCCTCCGTTCCGCATCTCTCCTCGCTCCTTTCCGTCCCCTCCTCTGGTGCCTTTTCGCTTGAAACGGGTCCGCTGTGCACCGCGAGCTTCTCTCGTTCCGGAGGTGATGCAAACCGCTGTCTCTCGCCTGCCTCCGTCGGCTCCTCCTCCTCCACTGTATGCTCCCTTTTTTCGCCTCTCTCCTCGCTCTCGCCGCTCTCGGGGTCTTCTCTTGCCTCCCGCGGTCTGCTCAGCTTCTCAGACTGCGCCTTCCAAGGCTCGCCCCTCCCCTTCGTGCCGGCGTGTCCTTCTCGCCGCTTTGTGCTCGCCATTTCGCTCTGTTCCGCCGCGGAGGCGCACGCGGCGGCGTCGGCCAAAATCGAGACTAGCACGGCGGCGGCCTGAGCCCACTGCGGGCGGCGGAGATTTTTGAGTCCACGCAGAACGCAGCACACCCTTGGAGAGCTCAAACCTTCTCCTTTTTCCTCGAATGCGGTCTCGCTCTCCCACTGCTGGCCGAGCGTGTAGGCGCGCAGCGACCGGGAGACGCAGTTCGCTAGCGCCTGGTGGAGGAGTTTGGAGCCCAGACAGTCGGGGCGAGTGTACGTCTCCAAGGACACATATCGCCCGTTCCCTTCAGCGCCAGCCACGCGAGAGGACGACCAGTGGAGTCGGCGCGCGGAGACCGTGGAGGCCAAGGCCGTGCGGGCTTCACTGGGTTCCTTCTGCGCCGCCTCTGCAGCGGCTGTCGCTGCCGTATCGGCAGTGGAAAAAAAACCGTCGAGCCGACAGTGTACAATATTGAGTTGAACAAGGCCTGGAGGAGGGCGTGAATCGGCAGGCGGGAGTGACCGAGGCGAACAACATTGGCATGAGGGAGAAGAAGACAGAGACGAAGGAGACGAGGAAGGAAACGGGGCGGAGCCGGAGGCAACACCGGTTGCATGCGGTCGCTCGACGGCGTCCAGCTTCGTTCGCGAAGGCATAAGAAGGCGAGCGGCGCACAGCAGAGGTAGGTCAGGCAACGCATCTCCGATGTTGTCCTTTCTGTCAGAGTCGCTCCGTCGCGCTTGTCTTTGCTTTCGTCTCAGCGACAGAAAGAACGCCGTGCACCGGCAGATTGACCGGCACAACTCGTCAACAGTCTCGGCTGCTTCAGCAGAAGCGTCGTCTCCGGCTGTATCCTTTCTTGCCTCTGAGCGCTGGGTCTTTTCCTCTCGAGAAGATGCATCTTGCGCCTCATTTGCAGCCTTGTCAGAGAGTTCCCGCCGTCCGGCGTCTCCTGCGAGGGTCTGTTCGTCTCTCTGTTCGTGTCCCTTGACTTGCTGCGGGAGGCCGGAGACCCGCGACGGATTCTCCTCGGCGACCGGAGGAGACGATCCGTCGTTCAGGGAATCAGTGAGTGATTTGCCACTAGGAAGGAGCGGGAGAATCGACAACCTCTGCTTTCGTCCACGCTTGCACAGGAGTACCCAGAGAGCCTCCCAGGAATGGAGGAGCTCGGCCCGCAATGCGCGGGCATGGCACTTTCGGGAAACACACAGCTTCGCATTGTCGTCAATACAGTCCCCGAGCAGTAGTGTTTCCGGGACAGGAGGCCGGAGAAGGGGAAGAAGAAAAGATGGAGCTTGCGGGGCGCTGTGCATGGTAGAGAAGCAAAGGTTTTCGCGGTGTCGAGGTGGATTCTTCGTCGCGCCTGAACGTGCGCATGGCGGAGGCGCAAGACGACCGAGGATGAGACAAGGAGAAGACTATTAGCAGACAATGGACACTGAAGGAAGTGAGGAAACAGGAAACCAGGAAATCTGAAGATTCTGCACAGGGCGCTACGCAGCTGGAGTTCTCCGCCTGGTTACGCGGCAAGATGCCCGTGGCGGTTGTGACGCGGGTCATTCTCCATGGCCAGAGAAAACGCTCGCTGGCAAAAAAAAGGACTCCCCCAAGCTCTGTCCAGAACAGTCGTCAAAAAACGGAAGGAAAGCAACACTCAACGGACGGCATTTTCAACTTTTTGGCGGTCCAGCGCCGAGCACACGGATGCCGAGGCCCGTCGATTCATCGTGGGGCTGCTCACCCCCGGATTGCTAAATTGCACATGTCTCGCTGCTTTCTCCACGCAAGAGGCCTCCTTGTCATTTACTTGTCTCCGGCTATCCCGAAAATCCCCTTTTATTATATGCGCCGGAGAACCTCTATGTCTGCTTCACTCCCCCCTCCTGGCCAGAGCAACGTGCCCGCGCGCGCGCGCATGCGTTTGAGTGCAACGCGAACAAAGACACCGGCCGCTCCCTGTCTTGTGAAAGCACAAACGAAACGGCTCTTGTGTGTTCACTGCACAGAATCCAGGAGGATTTCGCGAATGCATGGCAGGCTTGTAGCGTTAGTTGACCGGGCGGGACTTTTTTGCATCCTGCGGAGACGTGACAAGTCGCCGGACAGTGTTTCTCTTCGTGCTGTCGAGCGCCTGTGTTCAATAGCGCGAACGGAAGTGAAGGCGATACAACGTGCGGTCGCCACTTCCCTGAGACGAACAAGGCATTATCGCAGACAAAAGCCTCGTTTAGAGGAAGCCATCCCTCAGTGACATGCCTCCCACCTGCAGCCTTCACTGCTCGTAAGCAGCGAGCAATGCTGCCTTCGCATGACAACTGGAGGGCAGTTGCAGTTTAAAAGGAAATCGGCACGGTCCCCCTTTTAGAACCACACTAGCATGTTTTTTGGGGAAAGCCTCTTAGAAGGGATAAACGCTACAAGGGATGCAGTGTACCGGACTGGACAAAGTTCACGTCAAACTTGCTTTCTTTGACCAAAGAGCGGTGCTCCTGGGCTTCCAGCTGCGCGAGCGAGTTTTGGTGAAACTTCAGCAAAGCGCCGCCCGCACCTCAGTTAGAGCGTGACACATCTTGAGAGACTAGCCTGCGGAGTTCGTGAAGTACGCGAACGCTATGGCATGTGACTTGGAGGCGGGGATTCAAGAGGATAGTGTCTCCCTGAATTGTTCACAGCATTCCTCAAGGCAGACGCCCTCCCTTCTCTGGGCATTTCCACTCTTGGGGTGTCCAATTGTGAAGTCAGCTTGGCGTGACTCAATCATATCCAGCACCGTCTCGACAGATCCCACGACATCCCAGTATGGGGCACTTTTTTTCTGGGCCGGTTTCGGCGGTTTCGCGGAAACTTCACAGGTCGAGAATCGGAAACTCGAGTTACATGTGCTTACCGCCGGCAAAAGGCATCCTGCGTGTGGCTGAAAGGGACCTTGAAGGAGAGTCCTTATTTCTGGCAGCGCCTTTCTTAGAGTTCCGACACACACGTCGCATGGAACATCAGCTTGGTGCGTGCCGCGTGGGCGTCCCCTCACGAACTCTCCCGCGGCCAGCTGTGTGAATTCCGATAGAATGTGCGGGGGAAGCTACGAGCAGTCTTACGCTGCGGACTGTATGTTTCCTGATGACAATGATCTGCACGGCTTCTAGCCAATCTCTGCGACGTGATCACTGGACTCTCCCCCATGCAGTCGTGTGGGGGGCTGTTTGCACTCTCGCGCACCCGGACTTCGCTCCTCAGTCAGTGCTCTAAACCCGAACCATTACGGGATCCGATGTTGCGTCGGTACATGTCTCCACCGCGCGCGCATTCCGCGTTCTAAAATCAAAATACGCTTCTGGAAAAAAAGGCTGCGATCTCACGCCGCACCGCGCTTCCTGGTTCGGTCGCGCACGCACCCTGCTTGCGCTGTACAGTTTGCAGAAAGAGGCGATCACTCCCCTTTTGTTTTGCATGTGACGGCGCATTCGAAGTAAGCTCCAACAGGACCGATGTCTGCTGATCGGGACACGGGAAGTGAGATATCAGAAGTTTGTGCACGTTGTGCCTGACACGAGCGCCAAGTTCTCGCTCTCCACGGCAGAACGGCGTGTGGCAGGGAATCGAACGTCTTCCCGCGGCTCACTAGAAAAAGCGGAAAACTCATCATTAGCGGATCGTAGATGGCGGCGAAACTGCGTCGTTGCAGAGGGCTACGACAAAGAGTGGGGCGACCTAATCAAAACGTTGGCCGTCGTAGCGTCGTGCTTGCCTACAAAAAGCAGCTTTTCCACTCTCGTGAAAGCAGGATGACACGCGAAACAGTCTCTGAAGACGCGGGTCTTCGGATTTCCAACGTGGAATCCAAATCTCGCTGCTACATGTGGCTTCAGTTCCTGTCTGGGCTGTTCGTCGCCAAAGAAAATTCGATCGTGTTCTTCAAATGATGCTCACATCCAAACCTGTGTCGGAAACAGGATTCCTCAGCAGCCGAACATCGGTTCGGGGTATTCTCACAGTTCAGTAGACTAAACGGATTTGTGCTTCGTTCAACCGACGCATCCTAGGCCACGGCGGCAGCGCGCGCTCGGCCTCCCGGTTTCGCTTGTATGGCAAACCGCTTGGTTCTGTGGGTCGGCCCGACGACTTGACACTGCCTGGGCGGCGCAGAAAGACGCGACTGACGCGTGGTCAACTCAAAGTATCTGTTCAGAATTCGGTAGTGATTTAGGTTGGACAATGTACCCTCCATTAAGTACTAGTCTGATGGTCACTTGTCTCCTTTGCCGGATGCCTTCTTTCGGTGGGGTTCTTTCTTCGCTGCATCCTTCTGCGCTTCTTCGAGGAGCCCGCTCGCGTCGAGAGCTTGCCGTCCGACAGTAGCAATGACGCGAAAACGATCTGGACCTACAGCAGGGTCGACAGCAGGGAACGGAGAGAATCCGCAGCATATGAGAAAGAACACAAACCACAAAGAAGCAAAATCACAAATGAACTGGTGAGGGAGCGACGTACAAGCTGACGAATCACACGAAGCCGGCGAGCAGGCGGAGGCTGCTGGAAGAACTACTGGGGCACAGGGACGTAGGCCCCAAGGACATGGATCAGCCGGGAAGCGCAAAGACGAAGAGTGCATATATACATGGCCTAGCAACGAGCAGGCATGCAGGACTGCGAGGCGAACACATGACCCAGGTCGACACCCTTGCCGCGAAAGGCAGAGAATCCGACAGCTGTCTGTGCTCGGCTTCGTGGTTCCTTCGTGGTTTGTCCCGCAGAAACCTTGGAAGCACAAAGCGGCAAGTACTGCCGGGAATACGCCGGCACAGGAAAACGTCAGAAGCAGATGGGAAGAGACGCCGGGCTCTGGAAGATACAATGCGTGAGTACGTCCTCGGAAAGGAGACCGAAAATGGAGAAGCGAGGACGTAGAAACACTCGCCACTGGAACGTACCTAGATGGATTCCGCCGTACCACCTGGTGACAATGAGAATAACGTTTCGCGCCTTGAGATTGTAAAGCAGCTGCTGCAGTTTCCTTCCAGCGGCGGTTTCCCCATCTGAGTCGTGGTCGCAGTTTTCGATGAACTCTTCCTCTTCTTCGCCTGGGTGTCGATCCCGGTCGGTTTCTTTCTCAGTGCCTCTCGCCCGGTTCTTCTTTTTGTTGCCTGACCCCGTTGAAGCCGCCCGCGATGAAACAAGAGCCTCAACTGGATCCTCTTGCGCCGTCGCTCCTTCCTCCGGTGGAGGGGCTGTTGCCGGCGAGGAGCCTCGGGCGGCGTTGAGACGAGACACAGGCGACTGGGCCTCCTCCGCCACGTCCCGAGGCGCCTGACGCGCGTCCTTTCTTGGAGGACCATTACGAGGCTTTCGGGCGACTTTCTGGCGAAAGGAATAGGCCATGATGTGATGCGTCGCGCCAAAGTGCCTCTGGCGGACGTGCTGGTAGATCGCGCGGACTTCTTCGTGTGTATGGACAGCCGCACACACGCCGACGAACCGGCTCTTGTGAACGGTCACTGTCGGTCCGATGTACAGTTCAGTCGACGACGAAGGGGAGTACGGCGAAGGCAGAGAGTTCCCCGACTGTTCCCCCTGTTTCGGTTCCAACGAGACATTGGAAAGGGATGCTTCTAGCGCATCAACGCTGCTATCGTCTGCTTGTTCCCCGCCATTCCCTTTGCAGCCGTCTTGAGCGTCGGCACCCAGCTGTCTTTTGCGGTCCCCCTCCGATGCCTGTCCCTGCTCGGGCCGCGTCGAATCGTCGCGTGCCTCGTGAGGCGGGAGAGGCAGGTGATTGCGGACGCATTCGACAAAATCAAAGAGACCCGGGTGGCCGAAGCTGGACTCGTCTCCCTCTCCTTGCAGAGCCAAGAGCTTGTTTTGCATGCGCTGCGACGCCTCCGGAGGCTGGTCCCACCGCGTGTGGACGAGGCAGGCGGGCGACTTGAAGTCCGGGTCCAAGTACCCAAGGGGAAGGAAGAGTTGCAGAAGAAAGGAGAAGGAATGGTCATCGTCTTCACCTTCAGGCTCGGTCGCTCTGCCTCCTGGCGCGCCGAGCGCCAGCAAGGACAACGCATCTTGCCTGACGCGCGAGCGAGTCGTCTCCGTCCGAACTTGAAGAAGCCGGCAACAGGGGTGGAAGCGGATTTCGTCGTCTCCGTAAATGGATCTGAGGGCCTCGAGTTCCTCCGCGGCTGCGGGAGACAGAAATCCCGAAGGCGAGGCTTCAGCCCCAGCAGGACAATCGCACGGGGGAAAGGCCAGGGGAGACGCGTAGGAGGGGGGAGACCAGGACATGGCGTAAACAGAAAAACGAGAAGAAACGAGGAATAAGCGTGGAGTGGAGAACGCCAGCTCGCACAACAAGAGTTCGAAGGACCGGAGTCGCCTGGTGACGGCACGAAAACAGATGGCGAGGGCAGGAAAGGACGACGGCGAGAAGCGGAACTCGGGCACAGGCAGAACAGGGGAAAAGTCGGGCGGTGAAAAGGAAATCAAACCGGAAGTGACTCGGAACGCCTATCTCGAGGAACGTGTGGAGGAGAGGAGCAAACGACGGAGTGGCTGGGAGGAAACTCTCGGTCTAGGGAGTCGCGCCTCTCGCCTCCTCCAAAGGTTTGAGAGGCCTCGCGCGATCACGGGACAGACCTTTTTCGCTCCCGTCCTCCTTTGTCCATCCGCCTCTCTTTTCTGTCGCTCCCTAATGTTGCTTCTTCTGGCAAGTCAGAGAGATCGGGGGTTTTCAAAAACGGCGAGGAAGGCCTCCGCCCTCAGTCTCCAGGCTCTCCAACTCGTTCAGCTGCCGTCAGAGATGACGTTGACCGCGCATGGAACCTTGAGTTCCCTTCCTTTGTGTCGTGCAGCCCTCCATCTCTCACACCGCATGGACAAGGAACCTCGCGTGGAATTGGACGGTCTCGACGTTTCGGCAAAAATTGCAAACATCTGTTCGGCCTGTTTCAAAGAGTCTGTTCCTGAAACCTCTGCACTCTGCTGACCAGGACAGACGGGCCTCCGCTGTCCATGCGCCGACGGATACAGAGAGCGGAAGACGGCGCGCGGAAGAAGACAGCTTGTGAGCACCACGACATCACCTTCCTGCTGTTCCACTGAATGCGAGATCAGGCACCTTAATCTGTGGCCGCGGAGTCCGACTACCTCTATAAAAGCGTCGCCTCGCAGCGTTCTTCGCTCATTCATACCTTTTGTTGTCTTTCGTGCGATCCGTAACTGTTTTTGCGTTTCAGGTACGCACGAGACTTGCGCTGAAAAGGCTGCTTGGTCGGCTTCGCCGAATGGAAAAGAAACGTGAGGGCGTCGCAGGTCGTCGCACGCGCTGTGGAGGCCACGCCAGCTTTTCAGTCAAGCGGCACGAAGGACGAGGAACAAACGAGAACAGGCGGAGGGAAAGGAACTCCAGTCGGGAAAGACAAACGAGGGAACTAAATGCCAAGGTGCGAGCATTCCTCCCGCCTTCACGGAAACCTGCGCTGCGGCCGGAGACCAGCTTTTCACGGGAGCGTCCGTGCGTAAAATGTAGAAAGGAGATCCGCTTCTTGGTCGGGGGCCAGGAAGAAGGGAAGAACAAAACCTAAAAGAGAAGAAAACGTTTGCGTAGCTCGGCGGCAGGATCGGGGGCTCTGTGGACCTGTGGAAGAGAAACTGGGTCTCGAGACAAGAGAGACACGGCGGCTGAGGCGACGACGACGGCGCAGAAGCGTGGCGCAGAAGCGAGGTCGCACGGAGACACCGGCGCGCGCGTCTTTGCGCCTGCGGAAGGCATTGGCGACTCATAAAAAACAGTCGTGTATTTGGCGGAAAAACAAGAAGAAGAGAGAACCCAGAAACGCAGTATAACGCAAGAGATCAGACGAAAAAGGGGAGAACGGAGAAAACGGAGACCGGATAAATCGAGGCATCAGGGATTGCAACCTTCCGCAGCTAGGTGACTCCGTGTAGGCGGAAAAAAGGACGGGAATACGGGAACGTAAGAAACGAACGAGGGCTTTGGTGTATTGCGTCATTTGTACAGAGACAACACCAAAGTATACTGTGATAATAACAGTACATGGCCTAGCTAGGATCTTTATGTTCTTAATGCTGTGTGCGGAGGATATGGTAACTTCTTTGTACCAATCTATATTGGGGGTTGGAAGTCGTTTTCCCAAGAACTGACGCGATCTCCTATTTCGTAGTACCATTAGTGAACTCTTTTGATCTGATCCTAAGTACGCAGTGAGAGAGGAGTCTTTCACCGTTCACACTCCTAGAGAGAGTCTTGAATTCACCATGCCGAGAAGTCTTTGTTCTGCATATCTCCTGGAGTAAGATACTTCCCAAGTCGTTGTCATTTCGTGCACATCTCGGTGATGTAATGGTAAGAGAGATGCGACGGGTTTCCTGCTCATGGGACAGCTGATTCTTTTTTTTCCTGTGAGAGAAGAGTCGCATGGCGTCTTTGCTCTCGGAAGAGGGTCGCCGTCAGTCCCCCTCGGAATCGAGGCGATGTGTTTCTGAGGTGAACTCCATTGACGAGTTGTGGCGCTAGTCGCTGTTTTCAGCAGAACCTACGCTTATTCGTCCTGAGCGCTTGACGCATATTCTGCTCGCAACCATTTTCGGCTACGGGACGCAAGAGGAATAGGGCTTCATCCTGGAGAAAGAACCCGCTCAACGAGGTTTTCAGCTGACTCCTCCACGCGAAGATCGAGACACTAGCATTCTTCTCAACCTCCTGATCTTTAACGTCACCTGAACACCCGGATTCCAAGTGGGTTCTTGTCTAAAAAGAATACTTTGAATTCACTATCTTGAGTGCTGCGAGCAGCAATCATGTACGGCGCTTTCCTGGTCTTGATTTCAGGTTCACGCCCCCGGTTACACGATACAGATGACAGGCCGCAGGCGGGTGCGAAAAAGTCGTAGAAAAGTAATCGAGTGTAACGGACTGTCCTTGCTGTCGCCTGCTATCGGTGTCTCGTCGATGTCGGGCATCGGGAACTTCAGAACACGCAATCAGCGAAGGCTTTCCACACGCTCTTGGGCGTAGGCTGTGGGGGGCTCTCGACCAGTTACCGGTATCAGATTTTGTGGGAACTCTCCAGCAGTCGAGGGTTAGGCTGTCGGCTGTGCAATGGCACGAGGGAGACAGGTAGAAGAACGGAAAGGACGTTCTTTGTCATTTGGGGTTCTTTCCGCCCGCGGCAGAGAACATTGTTGAGAAAATCTATTCAGTGTGTGCAGTGTAGGCGTCTCTATCTAGCGGCTTTCAAGCCTGCGTGCCAGGAGGAAGCGATAGAGCTTTAGCTTATTAAAAAGGGGTTATTCTCCGAGTACGAGTCTCTCCTCTCAGCCATGCTCAAACTGACCCGCTTCACCTCAGGCACGCCTTTGCTATCGAACTCGTCCTCAACCCTCAGTGCTTTGGTAGCAAATCTGCTTCTGTCGATGAAGCTTTTTCTCTCCCAACCAGGATTGTGGAACTCTTGAGCAAAGGCATATTCTGCCTGGATTTTCAGGCTATAGCCTTCTCGCAAGGGAGACGTTGCGGCCGACGGGCACTCGAGCGAAGGCACGCCCGCGATTCCAGGCTGACTCCAGAGGTGTGCTCGGCGAAACGCAGTCGTTGTGCTTCCGTAGCTGAACGCTCCAAAGAAAACCGTCAAACTGAACGCCACTGACGACTGAACAGTCGGTCGCCTGTCCGTTAAACTTGACCCGGCAAAATAGCTGCGGAGAGATCCGACCTCGCGAGTGGAGTGAACCCGTGGAGAGCAGGATGCCCGTGCAGTTAACAGTGCTGGAGTCTGAGAACGCGTCTGGTGAAGGCTTTCTGAAAGAAGAGAGATTTGGACTTTCTGACTCAAGGGAAGCGCGCATTCTCGACATGCACGAGAAATGGAGCAGACCTGTTAGACACTACTTTGCCTGCCGGCAACCCCCTAAACGATGTGCTAAAATAGCGCGCATCGCATGCAATCGTGTTTCGCTGAGTGGGTTTCGAGGCTTGCCTCGTTTCTTGGACAGCATTCTTCTTTTTCCCTCAGCGCGGTTTGTCGTGAATTGGCCCATATCTCCTTTGTTCTCCTCGCAGGAGTGCGCCTCCTCCTTACGCTGATCTCCGCTTGCGGCTCCAGGCGTGCGAGATCCGTTCTCGAAAATTTGCCTTGCTTTCGTCCGACACCCTCAATCTGGCTAGATGGTGTTCGCTGCTCGCTTCACGACTTGGCGTTCTAACTTCGCGTTCCCTGCGTCGAACTTGGAGAACTTCCCCTTCTTTTGTGCGGGCGTGCGTCGCTTTCACGACTCTGTTCCCTTGGACGGAGGCTCGGCGGTTAGCGTCGCCTTTCATCCTCCTATATACGCATTCGTCAACGCGGATGAGGATATCGTCATTCGCATGAAGCGTATCCCCCTTTCCGGTGCCTGTGAATCTTCTCCCCTTTCCATTTCTTACTCTCTTCCCCGCGTGGGGCGTGCGTAGGATCCAGCCAGGCGCGTCCCTGCCTTCAACGGGTTTGCCTCGTCGCCGCGCAGCCTCTCCCGTGGTGTTCACTGGAGGGAGACGTGTGAGGTGAGGCCGAACGGGGACGTCTGGGCTTCTCGACACGCGTGTGGGTTTGCAGGGGGACAGGCAGTGTTTTGGCCACCGTGGCAGAAAGTCCCTGCGACTTCTCGCGTCGCTCAACAAGGAAAGCCATCCCATTCCGCTCCCGCATAGGAGGGGTAACCTCTCAAACCTGAGAGGCACCAGCCCCGCAGATCCCTGTATACCCAGTTCTCTCCAAGTCCCATATACCGGTTCACGCCCCAGTGTTTCGAGGGCGCTGGTAACACGATGCATTCAGGCATGCAGATGCTTCTCCCTTGCGCCTCAGCCCCGCGGGAAGATCCCAGGAGATCTGTGTACCCGTGTGCACCCCGAGTTTTGCTGCCTTCCCTCGCGTTTGCTGGAGGTGAACTTTGCATAGAAAACAGGTAAAACGCGTGGACGTCTCAGCCCCTCGGCTCTAAAGTCGAGAAGCACAAGTTCGCCGCGGTCGCCCCTTTCCGCCTGAAGCTCTGCGCCTCGACTTTTATATATATGTGTACCGCACCGTCGCACTTGCTTCATGTTTGACGAAAAGCGTCTGCTCTGCCCGGGGGGATTTCGGTGTCGATACACCACGGCACATCTTGAATTTTGCGACTGAATCGCGTCGTGCACTTGCTGGCAGCGCATGCACTCACCGCCTCTTTCTCGCTGCAGTGAGAGACTGCGCGCCGCTCTCCCGGACCCAGCAGGAACTACGGAAGACTCACCTGCCTCCTGTTTCCCTCGCTGAGGTTGTCTGACCAATGCTTGGAAGACCGTCGAAGCAAACACGAAGGAAGGAAAGATCGGCGCAAGACTCCCGCAATGGACGTCTTCTTCTTCTGCCGGGCTGCAGGCTGCTGCAAGGTAAGAGCTGTTCCTCTGGTGCTGCGGAACGTCTCTTTCCCGGCTTTTTGGTCTGTTGTTTCTCATATTTTGCCCAAAACGGTTTCTCCCCCGTCCGGCCTCTCTGACGTTCGCTGCTTTCCCGCCTCCGCGGAGAACGCGAAAAAAGCGCGTTTTCTCCTCCAAGGACGATTCGCCCTTTTCTGCGTATGCCTGCTCGAGTCTGTCTTCCGTCCTTCCGTCTGGTTCCCCCGCTCCCCTTCTGTCCCCCTTCCCTCTCCCGTTTTTACCCGTGTGTCCACCTTTTATTATCTGCCTCCGGCTCGTGAGAACTTTCGTCCACTTTTCTGTTTCTTCGGCTTCGGGCCAGTCTCGCGGCGGAGCGCCGTGCGTAGCTGCCTGGCATCACTTGGACTTCAACTCGCTGCCTCTGCCTGTTTTTGTTCCCACCTAAAGGTTACACCCCAGACACCACGAAAGTCTCGGAGCAAACAGCTGTTTTTGCACATGTAAACGCGACAGCAGCCGGGTGGTCCTTCCCCAAGCGTTTGGCTGCTCGCTTTGTGTCGAGATTTCTGTAGCGTCTCGTCGTCTACAGTGGGCGTGTAGGCCGCGCGCCGTGACCCTGCCGAAGGCGTGTCCCGCTCGCACCTTCCCCGTTCCCTTCCCCCTGTGCTCAGTGTGCGTCTCTCCTCAGCGGCTGTCGAGACGCACGACTCCCATTTGTGTGCCTGGCCTTCTCAGGACCCGCCGGTGGAGGAGGCTCAGCCCACCTGGTGGCTTCAGACCAAGGCTGAGCCTGGCGAAGACTGTCCTGCATCTGCACAGGATGCCCGCCAGGACCGCGCCTCCACGACGATCGGGCGAGAAGGCTTGGCGGCCGACGGCTTGCCTCTGGCGCTGCATGCGCGCCTCCGGCACATCCAGAGCGTTCAGCAGTTCCACTTGTGGCGGCTCCGGGGGCTTGAGGCCCATGTACGCATGTTGAGGGCAGAAAAGATGCGCTTGGAACGTGGCGAGGGGTGCGCGTCTTCGGGCGCACCGAGCGGCCAGGCGCCGTCGGCGTCCGCGCCTGCACCAGCGGAGCAAAAGATTCCTGTTGGAGCCGCCTCCCGGTCGCTGTCGACTGTGGCAGAAACCGAGTCGCGCGAGGAGACACCGACGGCGCAAACGCAGGCCGTAGGCGCTGCCGTTGCGTCGGAGGTTCGCGCGGAGCGGACGACGGCGAAGAAGTACGCAGGTGGGAAGTCTCCACAGCTCGAGTTCCCGACCTACGAACGCAGTGTCTCTGTATCGACGACGCTGCCTTCGACTCCAGCGACGAATGCGTCGTCGTGCACCGGGACACCCGCGTCGTTTACCTCGAGGAGTATCTCACGGGAGGTCGAGGGGAGATGCCTTCCTAGATCCGGCCCTGCGGGCAGTGGGAAACCGGAGACGGCTCTGGGAGCGGCGCGGGCGGAAGAAAGCGCCGCCCAGAATGCGGGCGAAACCAAAGATGGAGCCAGTGAAGGTTTTGACCGCCGCTTCCCGGGCGCAAGTGAACAGGCCGGTTCGGTCCCACAGACTCGCCCGACAGAGGCAAACGGGACGGACTCGAAGGTGGGCGCAGAGCCCGACGCAGCAGCTGCGGTCGCGCCTCCGGCCTCGGAAGCGGATGAGAGGCGCGTGACAACTCTGCACGCGGCCGCAGGAGAGGAGGCGAGGGCGGGGTCCGAGACAGAGAGGAAGGACGAAAGGGAGAGGAAGAACGAAAGGGAGAGGAAGGACGGAAGGGAGAGTGTAGGACCGAGAGAGAGCAGCGTGAGGGCGGAGCAGAAGTGCATGGGGGGGGGAGCGGCGGGGAGGCGAGAAGTGACTGATCTCACCACCCAGGTCACCGACGCTGGGGAATTCTACCAGGAGGCAAACGACGCAGAGCGGATTTAACGCTTGGATGGGGCTCTGAAACAGAAGAGAAGGCAGCGCAGCGGGTCGGACTGCCGCGAGGGCTCTCCAAGGAGATAGTGACAGGTTGGATACGAGACAGGCGGCGCCGACCACTGGGTGCACTTCCGCGTCACAGTGTGAAACGAGTCCGGCGTTAGGTTCTGACTGCAGAGCATTGCGGTTTTGTTTAGGTTTTAGGGACAGCCTGCAAACGCGCCTGGGGGGAAGAGACTCAACAAATACGAACTCTGTTTTCAGTGGATGACAGGCGGCAGCTGCGATGGGAAAGCGAATCAGGAGAGGCGACCCGCGAGAACGCAGAAATGAAGCAGGGAGGGGGGAGGACTGCGGGGCCGCATTGCATTTCAGGTGAGCGAAGGCCGACGTGCGGAGAGAAGGAGCAGACTCCAACCACATTCGGATTCGACAGGCTGGTCAAGGGTTAGTTGAACTAAATGGCGACGCATTTTAGGAAATGTGAGGTAGAGGAAAACGTTGTAAGCGCGCGGAAACGGGCGAGCGAGATAAGGTGCATGTATTTTTGGCTCGGAATTGAAAATGGTGTCTTCCATCTCTTCGCCCGTTCGCCCCATAGATATGCGAGAGGCGTGGCAAAGGTGGGCTCTATCGACGATTGCTGGCAGCGGGAAATAGTGTTTCTTCATGCCGCAAAGGCGGTAACTAACTCGGGTGTACGGGCAACACACTGCAGTGTTGAGAGGTCGGGAGAGAGCGCATAACACTCGTGGAAATGCGAGAGAAGACGGCGCCGCAGCGACTCTGCAATTTCCGGGGGCGTGCGCGTGACCAGCCAGGAAGAGAGATGGCTACGCAAAGCTTTTGCATTTGTCTAGTTTCCCCTCCAGTACACGACAACAGCGCAGGGGAAGTCGGCGGCACGGCGAGATTGTTGGTCTTCTCACCTTCGTCAGCAGCCCGCTCTGTGGGAACGGCCCTTTTTTTGTGCGTAACATTGCTTGATATCCGCCTGTTGTATCTCGTACGACGGAACAGCGGTAACGCTGCTCGAGTTGCGTCCAAGGCATTGTTATACTGCAGATGTGTTAATAAAATAAACACGAACACACTGTACTTGGGGTCGGCTGCCTCGGCGTGGATGCCCGACGCGTACAGCGTTGTTTCGATGGATGATGAATTTAGGCACAAAACGTCTAATCGGGACTATGTTCACTGTTCACATTATCCGCGTAGTCTGTTTGCGGCGTCCTAACGCGGTGCGCAAGACACAGAGACCGTTGGTGTCGATTGTATCAGCGAAGGCAGGCATTCCCTATATTAGAGAGTTCACTGGCGCTTTGAAGCTGCGGAAGAGGAGTGGAACAATTCGTACGTGGGAAGCGTCCTACTCAGACGCGTAGGAAAAGGTGTAACGAACAATCCAGCCCGTTGCCTTCGCATCTCTGTGCGCCCCCCAGGCTGAGGCCTTTTTCTCAATGCCTAGAACTCGAACAGAACTACAGAACTACTGTATTGACACGAAGTCTTACGTGTACAGCTACAAGAGGAACAACAGCTTGGTACTGGAGTTTTGTGCCTCTCGAGGCTTGGACTTTTTTAAGAAACAAAGGTATAGATCCGTACACTCCTCTTTTTTTTTTGATCTCAACCGCTCCAGTATTCCTCCTTCCTCTTTACGCTGCGCGTCCTTCACGACCCTAATCAGCTGATTCAGAATGCGGTATCGCCTTCTATGAAGCGACCGACTTGGTCGTACGCCTCTCACACGCATGATTTGTCGTGGTACAAGCCGCTGTGCCGTGCCGAACGTAAACATACGCCTCAGCGCTGGCCTGCTGGCGTCTGGGCGTTGCCATTTTCATCTTTTTTTCGTATCCTCTCAGGAGGCTTGTGATTTCGCAGAGACACTCGGGTTCGCTTCAGGCGCGTTCAGCCCTTTGTTCACCCTCCTGTTCCCTGAACACGATGCTTACACAATATGCAGGTCAGACCTCCCCACGGATACGTGCTGGCAGCCCTCATGCCAAATTACGAGACGAATGCTATGGCTGATAAGTTCGCGACACTATTCGCCTCCTGGGCAAGCCTTCCTTCATTCACACGTTCGAAGTCTTTTCCCAGCACAGCTGCACGATAAAGCATGTTGACGCGCCGGGCTGCGTCTTCAGCGACCTATCCTTGGACCGTATGTGTGGCGTGAAGTGGAATTTACTGTGAAATCTCTGTCTCATAACAGAGTTGGAAGCTCCAAGGCAAACGGCGCATTTTTGGTTTCAACACTGGCCCTTTGGTGGTCCATCAAAAGCCTCGTTTCGTGACAGAGCACGGCTCAACCCGATGCTAGCTTACGGGACAGTTGGCGAAGTGTGCGCTGGGAAACCCAACGCTGTCGAAAAGGTGGGCTGCGTAACTTGCGAAAAACCAAAGACGATCGACAGACTGAAGCGCCGAACCCCGGTGTACAGCCACCCGAGAACGAACGCTCCACACCCTCGGCGCCGGTTCAGGATTTTCACTTGCGTCCGGTATTTGTTTTGTCATCAGCAGGCCAAGCAACTGAACAGCGCTGGATCCTAGCAGCTGTGAGATCAGCACTAGTCTCTTACCACCGGGGATCTGAGCCAGACTGCATGCTCGTCCGGAGAAGCTTGCGCGAGAATATAGGGAGCCTGCCCCGTCGTATTTTCCGCTTCTGCGCGGTTTAACCCGAGAGAACCAAGAAAGTGCGATGGTTCACAGACATGTGTGTGACGAGGTTTGCGTGGAGCTCCGCGGTCGTTGAGTTTGCCGATATCGCTCGGCGGCTCTCTAGTAGTTGGCTGCTTGCGACATGCGGCATGCGCGCTGGCAGGGTCAAGACCCGCGGATCTTGCCGCTCCAGCGACGAAAACACAAAGTACGATGTAGATGGGGAAACGTTTCCGTCTGCATTTTGACGGCCCAGCCAAGGTCGAAGGGCATCGAAAAGCGAAGGACGTTCGCGAGTGGGTGACTTCTGTTTTTGCGGAGGGATCCGAACGACTGTGGACCGCTTCGACCGGTCGAATTGTCTCTGGTGACTGGCCCTGTCTCTAGTCTCTGGCATCGACAACAATACCCAAAGATACGGGAGCGGGACTGAAGATGAAGAGAAAAAGGAAGTGATCTTGCCTTTCTCGCCGCGCCTCGCCGAGAGTTGTCAGGTGTCCGTCGTTGTCCTCGTTCCCATCTCTCGAACCCGCTGGTCACATTCGTCGCCCACCTCGCTCTCTCGCATCATGCTTGGCGTCCTCTCGTGTATGATTCAGTTTTACGCGCCAATGCAGTGCATGTTCCGCACGGAAGATGATGCACAAGCGGTAGCCCGCGCCAGGAGCAGCTCCAGGGCCGCATGCCGCTCGTCTTCTTCGTCTCCGCCCGGTGTGTGAACGTCCTCTGATGTGCCCTAGCGCTGCTGCAGCTGTCTACGTCAGTATTCCTGTCCCTTCTTTTCAACCCCCACCATTTTTGGACGTTTCCTCTTGCTCGTCTGCACTCGTATTCGCGTTTCCATCTCGTTTCCGGGTCGTCCTCTAGCGCCCCGCTCCTTCACCATCTGCGTTCAATGGACGCCACACGCTCCCTCGCCATGCTTGGCGTCTTCCCTTCTCCACTGTCTCTGCCTCTTTTCTACCTCAGCCATGTCGTCTCCAGTCCTCCTCTTGATCTTCCCTGCGAAGTGCAATCGGCGGGGGCTCATGACTGTGCAGTGTGTTCCGCGCAGGCTTCGCTCGCTATCCTGTTGGGGTTTGGGATGCTCTTCCTCTCACACAGTCAAACCCTCACGCTTCTCGTTTCCGTTCGACGGGCTGACAGAGAGAAGCGGATGCTTGTCAGTTGCAGCAGGAGAGAGCCGGACCGTTGTCGAGCAGGGAGCACGGGATCGGGTTGTTCGCACCCTCTCCAGGAGTGTCTGGCATTTTGCGTCCCCTTCCTCCTCGGCAGAGTGTGTGTCTCCGTCCCCGTTTATAGACGGGTTGAATGCACCACAACTCGATGTGAGATCTCAGGCGTCTCCTGCTTGTTCCTCAACGATCACCGAAGAGAGTGGAAGAGCGGCCACAGATAAGACCAGGGGCAGCCCGCGTGTGGATACTCTGTCTTCTCCATCAGATGCCCTATTTTTCCTTGAGGAAGTCCAGGAGAGATGCGGGGACTCGGAAGGTGAGGCGTGGGGCGAGGGGACGATGACGGCGAGTGAAGCCAGAGGCGAGGGCAAAAGCCGAATGCGTGTGCGACGGAAACCAGGTGACTTGTGGCTGCCAACAAGACCAGCAAACGGAAAGGTGAAGGACAACCCAGTGCGGGGAGAAGTCGGGGCTCACAGCCCCATCGGGAAAGTGATGGATGGTCCCTTCGCAAATTCCACAATGCCCCCGTGCGCCCCGTCCTCTTTGAGCTCGTCACCTGCCTCGCCTTCTGCCCCTCGTTCTCCGCCTCGGCCGCGCTCTGCCGCGTCATCTTCGCCATCCTCGTCGTCATCGCCTTCCTCGTCTTCTCCGTTGCCATCAGCAGCGCCTACTCCGCTGTCGCCTCACCCGCCGCCTCCTCATTCTCCTGTCCTTCCTTCCCTGGCATCTTCGCCGTTTCCTGACTCGCCTTGTGCTCCCACGTGGCCCCCTGCCGGTGCCTGGAGGCGTCCTTCTTTGCCGTCCTGCCTGCTGCCTCCCGCGTCTGCCTCGGCGTCGCCCTCTCCTGCGGGCGGGTCTTCGAGTTCAAAGCAAGGGACCGAAAAGACTTCTCGGAGGTCCACATCGCCCGTCCCGTGCTCTGCTCGTCCCTCTGCTTCCTTTTTCTTTTCTCCTCTTCTCTCGCCCGCGCCGTCGCTTTCCGAGCTCCTCACGCTCGGCTCGCGTCTGTCGCCGATAGGCTCTGTTTTGGAGACAGGAGACGCACGGGAAGGCGAAGAAGGGCGGGAGACGCCTGTAAAGATAGAGCTGGCGAAGGATGTGCACGAGGCAACGCCCAGAGACAAGAGCGTCGGACAGCAAAAGGCGAGACGCGGAAGCATGCCCCTCCTACCATTCGCTGACAGGACTGCTACAGAATGCGAAGCGGCCTCACTCAGTGAAAGCGACGCCAAGCCCGACGCCGAGAAGGACGAGAAAGAGGATAGCGAGGAAGGTGAAGACAGCTGGGGAGACAGGCTGCGTGACGGCGACGCCAAACTCCGAGAGAGAAGGGATCTTCTCCCTCTCAAAAAGGACATTGAAGCACGCGTCCAAGCGCTCCAGCCTCTGTCTCCATCGTTTTCCCCTTTTGTCCGGCGTCTTATTCTTCTCGTCAACGACTTCGACAGAAAGTGCGCCGACGGCGATGCCGCCGCGAGTCGCGCGCGTGCGGACTCCAATACCGGAGACGACTGCAGCGGCGGGCAGCGCGGAGAGGACGGATGGGAGGAGAGCAAAGGCAGAATGAAGGAGAGGCAGTCTGCCTTGCTGGTCCACCCACAGGCAAGTGCTTCTAGACTGCCAGTCTCTTTGGCGTGGTGTGAAGCTGAAGCGGATGAGAGAAATGCGTTGACTGAGTTGGAGAGAACTCCGAGCACGCTGCGCCGGGACAGCTCAGGCGCATCCCTCCCATTCTCGCTTCGTCTGCAGATCTTGCGTAAGTGGTTTTGTCTCGTGATTAGCCGCATTTCTCTCACGCGCCTTTTAGGGTGAGGATGGTGGTTTCTTCTTCTCGGTTGGTGCAGAGTTGGAGCCGTGTCCTTCTGCCATGATTTGCGAACGCGTGAAGGGAAACGAGAGCCCAGTGTGACATGCGCGTCGTATGGAGAGGTCGGATTCCTTTGATTCCCGCGTGCCATGCGTTTCGAGTTCCACAGTAATCTCTCGTTCGCTTGCCTCTCTTCTTAGCGCTGTCCCCTTCGGCTCTCGGTGCGCTGCCGGTTGCAGGGAGTCTAGTGGAGAGCTCGCTTTCTTTTGATTTCCATCGGCCGAGCTTCTCCACCTTCGCCGCCAAGACGCTCTTCGAGTTTTCGCGGTATCTGTTTTCGTCTTCTTTCTCCACGCCATCTTTCGCGCGTTTGGACGCACTTGAACGGGTGCCCAAATGCGGCATGGACGACGGAGAAAAAGGCAAGCTCCTGCTCGTCCTGTTGTGGAGTCTCGCGACGCTGCAACTGCAGGGACACTTTCGACTCGCCTTTCTCCTTTCTTTCCGGTTTCTCATGGACAGAAAAGAAAACGAAGGCCGCTCCCGACTTTCCGAGGTGTGCAGCAAACAGGACAAAGAGATCTCCACACCTTTTTCGATTCCCCGCTCCCTTTCACAAAGCGTCTACACGTACATATAAATACATATATATATATATATATATCTACACCTATGTATATGAATTACATCTGAATTTATATATATATATATATATATATATATATATGTGGATATAGCAGTATACGGATACAGATCATACGGCAATAGGAAGTAATATCTACCGGTTCAGATTGGAGACGCTCGTGTTCTAGGAACATACTCACAAAAATTGGTAGACTACAGCTGTGTTCACGAACCATATATGTAAACATATATGCGGCCTCCATGTTTTTGTGCACGCGTGGAGGTGGGAAAACGGACTGGGAGCGAGACTGGGGTTTTAAAACCAAGACGTCAGAGGGAATAACACTCAAGCATGCAGTGCAAGGTGTCGGCTACTTCTCGTTTTTTTTCTTTGTCTTCTGAATCCCTGGCTGTCGCCAGGTTGTTGGATAACGGACTCTGTCTCCGGGCGTTACGAAACCGTTTTCCGGTTTCCTCTTCTCTCACCCGTTTTTTCGCCACCTGGTCTCTTCTGGTTGGCGATCGCATCGTTTCTGCTCCCTGCCGTCTCGCGATCCGGCGCCTGTCCGGCCTTTCTTCTGCTGTCCCGCTTCCCTTTTGGATCGCTTCGTGCTGCTTTGTTCGTCGCTCCTCCGTCGCTGTTCGTTTCTCTATTTTTTCGCCCCTTGTTCTCTCTGTCTCCGTCACTGGCGCCGCGCCTTCAGCCGCAGCTCGCTTCCATCCGTTCTTGATTTTCTCAGTGTCCCTCTGGCGTACGCCCTGACCGCATTTCCCGTCCTTTTCTCTCCTCTCTGTTCTCTCGCTGGAAACCGTCCGCTCTCCGCGCGTTTTGTCTGCAGTCCGACCTTGCCACGTGCGCATGCATGTGCCGCTACGCGGCTCTGTGTCGCGTCTCCTGCGTGGAAGCTCTGGAGGTTTTGCTGGCGCCAGAAAACCTTTCTCGTCTTTCTCCCAGCACTTCTCTCAGGTTTGTTCTCGAGCTGGCCAGGTGGCTGTGAACATGTGTACGCGGCAGCGCCGGTATCGCAAACATACACAGGTGTAACCATATTTGTATTTGCACTCATTTTTCTTTAAGGAACACATATCTGTCGCTCTGTATATATGAATGATATATGTATATAACGTTGGCAGACTGATCGCTCCTGATGACCCACCTCGTTTTGTCCTACGCGCTGGAGGCTCCGTTCCTCTTCGCGGCTTCTTTCGTTCGGCAGCTCTCGGGTTACGTGTCACAGCGTTTATGCTGTCGAAGCGTGTGCACCTTGTCTATGTCTATAGATGCATTCCACTTCTACACCCCCTGAACCTTCCAGCAGTCGGCAAAGTTCCATTCCTTTCCGCCAGTGTTATTCAACTCCATGTGCCAATACATATATATATATATATATATACATATATCTGTGTATCGGCTGTTTATGTGCTCGATCCACGTGATGGGCATTCTTGCGGACTTCCTGTATTCACTCGAGCGGTTCGTTTGCTCCGTGGTTTTCAACAGCTGGACGCTGGACGGCCTCCTTGCACTGGTCGACTACGAAGCGCCGGTGCGTCAGCTCCGCGAGCACCTCCCTGACTTTCTTTTGGAGGAAGATTTCGTGTGGCGGAGGGGCGGCGATTTCGGGACGGAAGAGGAGGCGGCGCAGGCAGTGGCCAACCGCGGCGTCTCAAGAACTGGACCGAGAAGCGACGGTCCGTGGAGCGTTGCTCTCAAGGCCTTCGTCGCTCTGACCAAGGCTGCAGATGCTGATGTCGTCTTGGCAGAACGGATGCTTCACGTGAGCCTCCCCTGTGAACTGGCGTGCGAGCGACGCAGAGCTCGGCTGCGAATGCAGTCCAGAAAAAAACAGTCATGCGCGGTCCACACCTGTATCTACGCGTGTATATATATATATATATATATGTATGTATTTACATGATGTATATCCACATGTATATCGGGAGGTATGGAGGTACCGTTGGTTGTCTATATGCGGGCAGACATGCGTGGGGGGGTACCGGCACGCGAAACTGTATCCCGTAGTAAGACTGCATGCATATGCTTCATTCTGACATCTTGCTGCGTGTTGCCACATGCGCGTATACACGCGTAGGCTTCCGCATGCAGTTACGCAGGCGCCCAGTCGGCTGTGCCGGCGTGCTTGTAGCTTAAGAAAGTTATTTGCCAGAGAGAAGGTGATGGGCAAACCGTGAACTGATGCATGTAGATTTCGAATCCTCCTTGAAGATCGGATCTCTTCTGCAGCGCTCTCCCTGTGTCTCATTCTTTCTGTTCCACTATATACATATACTTATATATATATATATATATACTGCGCGTGCTGGCATCATCAGATCGCATGTGTGGCGTCCCGTGGCAACATCGTCACTTCGACTCTTCACTGCTTGCAGTTCGAGGTGGCGACGCGGTTTTCGGTGTTGAACCTGTGAAACCCGAGCATCTTCTGATTCGTTTCGGTTCTCTGCTTCAGAACATCGGCGGGTTTGTGCAGAAGCATCTGGGCAGAATCCCGACGTCGCTGCTCGCCTCCTGGCAAGCTGCGTTGCGCAGACTGATTCGCGCGAAGGAGCAGCAGGCGATCAACGGTTCGCATCGCGACCTGCAGGCATGCATCTCGGAGGCACCGCCGCGGGACCGGAAAGACCTTGCGGCCGACTGCCAGGGCCAGCGAGACGACGAGAACGGCGAACGGGAAAGAGATAGAGAGGACGAGACAGATCCGGGAGACAGGCGGCGTGGAGACACAGGGCGCGAAGGAGTGGCGGGAGTCTCCTCTCGACCTCTCGGCTCAGACAAAGCGTCAGGCAGTCTGGAGCTGGATCCCGCAAAGGCGGAGACAGTCTGGGGAGCGTCGCGTCCTGCCGCGTCTGCTCCGCCTTCGTCTCCGTGGAGTGACCGCCCTGGGTCAGAAGAAATAGGCGGGAGACGCAAGAAGATTTGGAACGACTGTCGGCTCCTGGGCAGCGAGGCCGCTCGAGTGCGGCGTCAAGAAGAGCGGTATCGGCACGTGCTCAGTCTCCACGAAAACGTTTTCTCTCACTTGAAGGCGCGCCTCCAACAGCCAAAGCAGTCCGGCAGTAACCTAGACGATGTACGCTCTCACTGTGTCTCGCGACTGCACTGCGGCCGGCGCCTCAGCACACCGCGTTGCGTATTTTCTGGCACTCTTCGCTTTGCCAGGCTCACATTGCTCTCACGCGATCCTGAGAGGCCGGCAAAACGCGCGCAGGGATGCCATAGAACGCAGCGCGCTCTTGCTCGTTTCGCCGGCACAGCGTTGGCGTGGTTTTGCTGCTGGGCTGGTGTGAAGAACGGGCACTCGCGCCTCGGCGTCTCCGCTTGCCGTCCTGGTGAAGAAAGTCCATTCAAGAGCTGCTTGTTTCCCTGTTTCTTCTCCGTTTCCGCCTCGAGCCTGCTCGTTGCCCCGAGAGGTACCCGCATATGTTTACCGATGTTTAGGCCCCGCTTCTTGGTTCCTCCAATCGCGTTTTTCTCGTGCAACCCGCTGCCTGTCGAGGGCGGGCGCTCTTGTCCTCCGGGGGCGGCTTGGTCCCGAGCTCTGTGTGGGGCGTCTCCTTCTTTGAACCCCGGTCTGTGCCGCCTGCATCGCTCGGCGCTACGACTTGACGAGGCCGCTCGGCCGCCTCAGGTTGCGTTTGCTCGCACGCGTCCACGCACCGCCTGGCGCTTTTCCATGTGGCTTTTTCAGCTTCTCCACGTCATGACGGAAGGCCTTCCGGGTACCTACATCCATTCGTTCCCGCATCAGCGGCGCCTCGCTGGTGCTCTTCGGTCGATTTGCTGGAATGCTGTGAAAGCGCATGTAGGCAAAAACGTTCGCGAAACATTTCGGGCTGTCCAACGTCCGTCGTCCGTTCGCACGGTGACTTCGCGTCCCCAGTATGACTCCAGCAGACGAGCTGTCAACGTGCATGCATCTACCGCGATCATCCATGCATACACATCTATCCATAGATATATATCTATATATATATATATATATGTCTGTGTGTGTATGCATGACTGTATTCACGTTTAACGATGCATACAGGTGCTCATGACTTTCTCATCGATGAGGGGGTGAACCGGCTGCACGTGGCCTGTTCTTGTTGCCCCTCGGCTCAGAGGCACACGGTGGTGTCTACAGAGCAGGGGAAGAAGCGCGGATGGTCCTTTGATGCGGAAGGATCTTCTCGCTTTGGTCGAATCCATCTGTCTCTGTCTAGGCAGTTGCCACGGACTCTGGCCCTTTGAAAACGCTCTCAAAGAGCACCATGTGGGCACACGGTGTGCAGGAATTTTGGAGGGCACAGTTCTGAGAGGCACGCGTCACTACCGCTGTACCTGAGGGGGGAAAGGGTGGCTTTCCGTTGGACACGCCCCCGCTGTCTGACAGAATGTCTCGTTCTGTCGAACGTTTCTTTTACGCCCTCTTCTCTGGCCTTAACGCGAGCCCCACGCGGCATACACTGGTTTCTGAGTCTCGAAACGTGTCGTGCATGCAGGGCCCGGAGAAAATGTCGGCGCCCCAGATCCTTCGTTTCCTCCACGCCGCCTTCCTGCACAGCCTCGCGAAGAACCCGGAGGAAATGCTGCCTTTTCTGAGTCAACTCAAGGTCCGAAACGTACTCTCGCGAGTGTCTGGTCTTACCGTCTGTGCACACAGTTTGTGTGCATTGGTGGAGGAAGCCGCGGGTCTCTCGTGCGTCTTCTAAGCGATGCAGTTGCCTATGGTTATGTTTATTTGCAGGTGCCCACGGTTATGTGTAGATGCGTTCCGTATATGCATATATATAGATAGATACATAGATATAGAAAGATACATAGATGGATGGATAGATACATAGAGAGATTGACACATAGATGTTTGCAGGCTTCAGCATGCATTCGCGGACATTTGTCTCGCTCTGGCGCGATGTCTTTCCTGAGCAGCTCCGCGCCATCGTGTCCTGACGCTTTTTCTTTCCTGCAGCGTGTTCGTTTTCTGCTTCGGTCTTTTCTGGTTTCGTGCTGCGGCGTCGCTTCGCTCCCTCCCCTCTCTCAGCGTCCACTGTGGGTTTGGTGGGGATCAGTCTTCCTTTGCCTGTCTCCTCTGCGATTTGGCTTCTCTGCAGATCGCCTCTCGGCCTGCCCTTCTGGAGACCGGCAACCAGCTGCTGCTCTCTCGGGTCCTGTACGTTGCGTCCAAGATGGCGGACATCCCGGAGGACATCAAATTCCGTTTTTTCCGGTCGGCAGCGCGTCTGCATTTGGCCGTGCTGCGAAGACACAAGTGCCAAGGCGAGGCGGGCGAAGACGATGAAAGCGAAGACGAAGAAAGCGAAGACGAAGAAAGGGAGGGCAAAGCCGGAGCACTGGGCACGAAAGCCGCCAGACCAAACTGCGAACGTTACACGGTGTATGGACAGCAGCTCGAGCTACAAACCTTGGTCAATGTCGCGACTGCATTTCGATCTTGTTCTTGGGCAGACCCGGGTAAGCGTCCACGAAGACAAGGCTCTGTCTTCTTTAGCCGTTTGTTTTTCTTTCGTCGTGGGAGCGAAAAGCGGAAGAAGCCAAAGGAGGGGCAAAACATAAACAGAGCGGGGGAAACACGACATAGTGTTCGTTTCTGATGTGGCCAGCTCTAACCGCGCTGAGTGACGAAGGTTCCTCGAACCTCGAGAACCACGTCCGTAAACATCCAATTTCCACCCCCCTCCAGATGGCGTAGGGCCGGAGAGGTCGTATCACGAGATAGATTGAGGGAGGGAATCGTTTATCACCAAGTGCACTCCTGATTGAGCTCTTGAATGTCTTTGTTTACCGGATCCCGGTATTATATATAACTCATTTAAGTAGTGCTAGGTTTTTGCTATTCTGTACTGCCCGGGAGAAAGTCGTGGTTCTTCGCTCCTCACGTTCAAGGACAAGCCCGTCTAAAGACGTCTTGGATAAATGCCACATGAAGGATACATCTCGCGAGCCTAGGAGTATAGTCGTGTTCACACCGTGATGTCGGGCGTTTTGGTTGCCTGTTCTTCTTCGTTCCCGGCAGAAGCGTGGCGCCTTCTCTCCGAGTTCTACGTTGATCATTCGCACCCGACGTTCACCGAACTACTCGTCGAGAGCGAGTCCGAGTCTTCGTCCTCAGTTTCGCACACTTCCGTTCGCGCCTCCTGGTCTCCAAATGCGGGACGCTTGGATGCCCAGCGTCTTCCGCCGTCGCTGTTTTTCTGCGAGCAAACGGGGCTTCTTCCGCCGTCCCTCGGCCTCCTCGCGTTCGCAGACAGAATCGCGGCAGACCGCATGCGCCACGCGTGGCTGCTCCGCTGGGTCCGAACCGGCATTCTTCTGATGGCCAACTCTGCTCGCCTAACTGGGCACGTCCATCCGGACTTAGTCGGCCTTGTAAGGAGTCCTGGGGGGGGAGGGGCTTTACCAGCGAGCGATCTTGGAAATGAAAGCGAGCGGAGGGTACGCGGAGAGGGAACCGTTCGCACCGCGGCCAGACCGGCAGTGAGAGCGGGCTCGAGAGGCGAGAGGACAACGCAAGAGGGCTGTCGCCGTCCGGGCAAGTTCTTCGATAACACACGTGCGGGGAAAGCGACGGGCGACAGAACAGGCGCCGAAAAACGCATGGCCTGCCTCAGGCTCCGTAGGTGACGGAGGCGTTGTCGATTCGAGCAGGCGTGCTCTTCTCTCGGAAACACGGAGCGTTTGATTTCGCGCATCCCTCCCGCGGGCGTCCCCACATTCTTGCCGTGTCGAACCGGGTAACTGTGCTCGTCCCCAGCACGGCGCACGTGTGTCCCGGGCACTTGGCGGAACGTCTTTCGAGGCGTTCGTGACGGAAAACAAGAATTGCTTTTTGCTTGTCTTCTGCATCCCGCCGCCCCTGCGCCCCGGTCTCACAGAGGGGTGCGCGTCTCTCCTCAGGGACACACACGCGCTTTGTGTTTTTGTGAAACGGACCCCGGCCTCTGCGCTCCCACAATGGCCTTTGCTTTGGCTTTCCGTGTCTGCGCGGCGTGCGTGGTTCAGGTTTTCCGAGTCCTCATGGACAAACGACCTCGGCAGCCAGACGGAGAAACCATTCTAGGCATGCTCCCGCATGGCGTTCTCCTCGACGCCTTAGGATCCTTCACACTTCTCGGTTTCCACCGGCGGCATCCGTCGGCGTTTGACAACCTCCTCGAGTACATCACCACCCGAGGGAGTTCCCTCGTCCTCGTCGACGCACTCGCGACTCTCACCGCCTGGACGGTACGCTAGTCTTAACTCAAGGCCCCTTCACAAGATATAGATATGTGTCTATAGATAGATAGGCAGATAGATATAAATAGATAGATGGATATATGTAGATCGATGTAGACGATGGATATAGATAGATATAGATAGAGAGATGTATGTAGATATAGACAGATAGACAGGCATGCAAATATACACGTGTGTTTATGTGCTTCCGTTTACGGAGACGACCTGGGGTATTTGTATAGCGGGGTCAAGCTCCAACCCGGTTCCAGAACGGCAGGCGGCTCTGCTTGAAACATCGTATGTGGAAACCTACAGTTCATACCCAACATATATACGTACTTATGATAAAAATGATTTATAGGGTGGGCGCATTCCGTCCACATCCTATGTATATATGTTACTCCATGTATATGTTCTCGCTCATGCATTGCACTGATCCTCTGCCTCGCTATGCGCGTGTGTGGGTCGAGGCTAACCGTCCCCGACTTGTGGCGATCTGGTCGGCAGTGCGCCTCGCGTTCGCGGATCTGCTTCGGGTGTCTCTGATGTCGCTCCCGCGTCTTGCGATTCTTGCATGTCTCCGTTTGTCGTCTCCAGGTGACGGACATTCTGCGCTGTGAGGGCGACGAGGCTCTCCGCTGGCGCGTCTCGCGTCTCGCCAGCGAGCGGGGTAGCAATCCCCTGTCGCAAGTGTGTCGGGTGTCTAGACACCAAATTGAGAAGCTCCTGTTGCCGTTCAAGGAGGCGTGCGAGGCCGCGGCTGTCGACGTGAGCAGCAGGTTGCATGAGTAAGCCTGGTCTTTCGGAAAGGCAAACGGGAAAGATGCACTCAGAAAACGCTGCAGAAAAACCCAGCTGTTTCACACGGGTCGATCGCAAGGCCCCCTGCCGTTTGCGACATTCCAGACTTCTCAGCACGCCGATTTGGGTCTCCGCGAAAGAGCAACAGACATCTCAGGGAATCTGCGCGCTTTCACCAAAAAATAGAAAACACTGGACCGACTTGCTTCTGACGGACCCTCGAGAGCTGAGCGCCTACACGCCCGCTATCCGTACCCAGCTGTCACCACCCCAGTCTCGCAGCGAATTCGAAAATAAGTTGTGATAAAGGTTGTGTGTGCACAACTCGCCTGTCAGTTCTTGGCCAATATCCCGAAGCCGAATCACGCATATCTCTCGATCTCTCTGTGTATGTAATTGTCTCTATGCTTCTGCAATTATGTCCATGCGTGCGCATATATATATATATATATATATATATATATATATATATATGTATATATATGTATATATATATATATATATATGTATATATATGTATATATATGTATATATATATATATTTCGTGCTTGGAATGTCGCCAAGGAATTCTCTTTCCCCACAGCTAAGTAGGGTTGACGCCACTCGTCGCTTAGGATAAAACGTGCACGTTGTTAAGAGTGGCGTTCGTATCTCTGGTGTCACTGGCGACATTCACGTGTGTCAGCAGTCAACTTCCACGTCACCTTTTTCTCTCTCACGTTCCACAGTGTCCGGTGTCTCGGTGCGCTGCATCTGATGAATAAGATCGTGAGCTCAAGCGTGTCTGTAGTGGCCGCCGATGCGTTAGATCTACCGTGCTCGCGGTTCCTGTTGGGTGTTACAGGACAACAGTGGAGGATTTTAAAAAGGCGACTGACCGTGTAGCACCCCCGCCCCCATTACTAAACACTCTGAGGCGCGTTCACGCAATTTTCTGCACATGAACTTGCGTCATGTGTGCGCCGTGGTCTGTTTGAATTGGCCCGGGCATTGTCGCTCTCCTGCGAAGCCCGTCGCTTTGCTTCCTTTCGATGTCTCGTATTTGTGTCGATGCGGACGGTTCGCTGTCTTGCTCCATTCACTTCTCGCGTCTGCGGCCGTTCACGTGCCCCACTGTACATTGTCGTTTTGGGCGAATTCGCCTTTTTGCACCTTGCCTTTTCCTCCTCCTGGCTCTGTTGATTCGCCTCTCACTTCAGGCTGGGAATTCCCCACACGCTGTGGCCCCTGGACGCCGACGGCCTTCCGCTGGCTATCTCGCTTCATCTTCCTTCGTGTCACCCATCGATAGCTTCGTCTCCGCGATCCACGGATTTTGCTGCGTCTTCGTTCCCTCATGAGAGGGAGGAGAAACTTGGTGTGGTGTTGTGTCCGGCGTCGGTCACGGAACGACGAGATAAGCGCGCGAGAACGGGGCCCGTGCACTTTTCCGACAAAGAGCCTTCAGAAACTCTGAGTGAGTATCTGACACGGAAATTTAATGAAGAGGAGGACGACTTCCGTCTCGCGGCCCGCTTTCTCTTCTTTGACGTCGGCGATCTGCCTGAAGCTCTTCGCCGGAGAGGATGGAACCGTCTCGTTTTCCTCTCTCTCGCCGACTGGCACCGGAAGGAGTCTGACGCGCCCAGAGAGAAAGAGGAGAGCACCGACAGGAATGGACAACTTCTTACAAAGCTTCTGGTGAGAATATCTGATGAGGCTGTAATGCCACAAGCAGTCAATCCACCGTGTGTTTTTAGCGCACACTTCCCAGAAGAAGGAATTCCAGCGACACGACAAACTCACTGTTGCCCCTTTTGCGGATGATGCAACGCTGTCTGCGCTACGAATGAGTGGACGTGCACCGACTCCTATGCAGTAGCAGTGAAAAGCTGCAGTTGTGGATTTGCACAGCTAGTCCCTTCAGTTGTTATCTGATGGGGGATGCGTGCCTCGTGGTTTTATATTTATGATTCTTAGTAATGGGAGCACACAACTGTGGTCCCACGTTTACTTGCGCCTGCACATGCTGATATCTGGGGTAAGCGCAAAACGCCACAGACGTGTTCCCTTCTGGGCAGATGTGCCTTTGGACCGACGCTCGTGTCCACGCACGTATATCTCTGTACGTTTGTCGGTAGGAGCGCCGTGATCCAGGGTGTGTAGGTGGAGATCTAGGTGCCGTGCCCAGCGCCGGTAGATTACCCTCTAAACACAAAGTTGCTTCGCGTGTAGAGACACAACGGATGTCGCGTCCTTTGTAATTACCTCGGAAGAGGCGTTTGTTCTGTTAGATCTTCTGCGGCGGCGAAGCGCTCGTCGGTCCCTGCCTCGTCAAAGGTGGCGGCCTTCCATGAGTATCTTTTCTCTGTACTTGATTCCTCTAGTTCCGTGTGTCGGTTTTTGTGTCGGATGGGCCACTCGCACTTTCATGTTTTTGCTGCCAATGCGGCCGTCTGCACTTTCCTTACGTCTTTTCCAGGCTCGCATCGGCATCCCTGCTCGACATAGGCACAAGAGGTACTTGTGTTCGGGGGCGCCCGATTCCGCGACGAAGGCCAAGTCCTGTTGGATCTTTGGAAACGCTGACTGTAACGATAAGAGGGCAGTAGCTTGGGAAACGCACTGACACCAGTGCTGCGAGGGGAGCGGAGAACCAAGAACAGCAGCCGAGACGTTGGTGTTTCGGACGTGTTTGAGGGAATCTATGCCGTAGGCGTCTTACAGAAACGTAGTAGCCCGCAACTGACTGGCGGTCAGGGATGATATCGTGAACTTTTTAACGATGACGGGAAATATGCAGGGGTGCGCCGCTGCTTCGTCGGAGACAACGATGCTAGGAAGAGGGATGACACGCCCGTTTGCAGTTGAGAACCATTTAGGCAGCGTGAAAGCGTGGGCAGTTGTGGTTCCCCCGCTGTGTTTTTGAAATCCAGTGGTACGACCGAGGTGCACTTTTGCACGATTTCTGGACGCAAAGTATGAGCAGCCCACAGCCATCTCCGGCCGCTACTCATGCGCCACATAGACACGAGTACTGCGTGCCAGGAGCGTTACAGGTAGTCGCAACCCGGGACAGAGGAGACGTCGAGGTTCATTCGCCGGCCGCAAACGCTCCAGATCGCCACACACCGCCTCTGCTGGGACTGTCTATTATGCGCTTTCGGTAGTAGTATCGAGCCTCACCGCCTACAGCACATCTCGCGTCGCATGGAGCGACATGGAGAGGCAACGGGGAAACCAGAACAGACTTTGTAAAAACGTCAGTGAACGGCAGCGCGAGAAGGTATCTTCGGCTGGCGGCGATGCAAATGAACGGCTGGTTTTGTAAGTGAAGCGATTGACCTGGCAAGTCACCGTGGAGCAGCAGAGCTTTGCAGCGAAACGGGTAGTTATCCGTTTCACTTTCCACCACTACTGTGCACAAAAACAGGAACTCTACACGTACCGTGTGCGTGGATCAGCGGCTTTCACCAGCTGGTCTGAAATTATGTGAGCACCTGTTTTGTTCGTTCGCTGCCGACAGATCCTGCTAATCCCCGCGGTCTCTCCTGGTGTGTTCGGAGTGTCGGAGAACACAGTGGGGAGTTCCGATGTTCTACTCCGTTCCCGGGAGATGCCGTGGCTTTGAAAAAAAGCTTGCCGTTGCCAATATCTCCTTTCTTTGGGTTCAAGTGTTGTTACTGAAGCAAGGCACAGAGCGTGTCTCCAGCCGGTTTTAGTACCTTGGAAATGGCCACCCCGCCAAAGCTCGCGCATGCCAAAGTGCTAACTGACATACAGAAGGGTACGCCTCTTGCACATTGCTGCTCAGTCACGAGGATCTGATCACCCACACCTGGCGTGGGCGTTTAGGGTTAAGTTATCCAAGTATATAGTGTGCTATTGTGCGTGCCTAGTGACGTCCAGGCTGTTCACAAACCATCATTCCCGCGAAAACAAGTGCATCCCTGAAGGCCAATTGTTTAGCCGATTGCGGGGAAGCACGTACTGCGGAGCATCGGGTGTGAGCAGCGGATCAAACGCGGAATGCAATCGCTTGCCAAATGCCACTGCACTTGTTAGTGTTCTTCAGTTTCGTGTTCTTCCTGCCGTTCTGCGAATCTAGGAGCGGGCGGGGTTCCAGTGCGGAACACGCTGGGATGCCGCTTGTCTGGGCGACTGCCGGGAAAGTAGACACGAGCAGCGGGGTGGCGACGCACTGGAAAAGACACGCACACAGACACATGAGAGGGCCCAGTGTCCACGGGGCACGTGGTCGCAATCCAGAATCACCCCGGCGAATGGGACGATCGGTGAACGGGCAGACGTCTGCACGAGTTCCGCGACTGCTACAAGAGCGACGTGGCTTTCGACATCTACGTCACAGATATTTTTGTAGGCAGAAAGAACGAGTGACGGCCATGCCTCGCGACGCGGAGTCCCTTCTGATGAAATCGTTCCATGTCGTAGACCTAATCCATTCTTCACTTTCGTTCGGACGCAAGTGGGATACTGAGCTACGAGGCGCGCGGGCTGTGTCCGGGGGCGAGGTTTAAGAAGCACAAACCTCACGTGGAGAACCTCCAATTTCCTGAACTTTGCTGCGACCTCGAGCTCGAACCTGAGTTTGAAAGTGTTTTGCACCCGCTTGGGAGGCTATCGGTCGGGGAAGCCGCCCACCCTGGACAGCATTGTATACTTTGTTCCGTTGTTTTTAACCGCGCCGTCTTTGTCGACATCAGGGGTCACGCCGGAAAGATGACGACTTGGGCGTTCGCGGGGCTTTTATGCCTCACATTCGTTGTGCTGTCCGTCGGAGCAGCGCCTGCAGTCGAAACAGCCGTGGAAGAGGAGCCGAAAGTCGAGGTACAGGAGGAACGGCAACCTCAGAGGACCGTGACATCCGGGGAGGGACGCAGATCCGCCACTGAGGGACTGCGTACTACGGTCGTGGGAGCGTTCTTGATTCTCGGTGGATTTCTTTTAGGTCGAACCCCCGCAGGTGAAAGGTTCCTGATAGAACAGTGTAGATTGCGATACGGCGGTCGTTCGATTATTGTTCCTGGACTCCTTGCGATGGCATACGGTCTCTTCAAATGGAACCGCTCCCGCAAGTGCGCGGAGCGAAAGAAGGCTTCGGAGGAGAAGAAAACCAGGTGACCGAGTTGGTTTTTCGAAACAAAGCGGACTCCGCTCCAACAAGCCCAGTGGGAAACCAGAAGATCAAGCGACGAACGTCACCAGGACACCGCGTTACTATGTACCGGTTGAGAGGTACACTTCTTAGCGTGTGTTGCGCAACTCTTTTTTTTAAAGTCATGAAGGCAGGCCATCCGGGGAGGTGGGATGCTGTTCCTACCAACAGAGACCGTCATTTGAAGACTCTGCCGCGATGCTGCGACATCGCGGCGATTGCTTGGATTTGTCTTCAATGTGTACGCGTGTCTGTAATTGTAGCGTGCCGACGAAGCCCCAGTTGCGGCAGCCGGACCCGAAGTTTCTGGTCGGTCTGCTGGGGATGCTCGGCGTATTTCGTCCGACTCCTCAACATTGCTTGACAGTGTGTGTCTACAGTGGTACCATGTGGGCAACCGATGATACAGATGCAACCTATCGCTACAGTCACAGATGTCCACCCAAGTTCTGCTTTAGGTACTCAAAAGTATCGCGTCAAGAATTCGGTAGCGGCGTAGATTGGACGGTGTACCCTCCCGAAGTACAAGTATTAAGTGCTAGTTTGACGGTGCGGAACCCAGAGGGAGCTGTAGATGAACGCCAGGTCGACAGTGTATCTCCGATGACACCGAACATACAGATGCTCCTCTCCCTTCGGCATCGCTTGACTCTCTTACCACCAGGAATTGGAACAGGATACCAATGCCGCTGCGTTACGATCCGTGCCTACCCCACGGAGTCGAATAGGTGGGAAGTAGCGGGCGTAGACGTACCGAACAAGACATCCGAGGAAAATCGGTTTCCTCGACTATGATCAAACGTGACGCCGACTTCGTTTTCGTCTTTTTGCACTCGCTGCCGCCACTAGAAGTCGTTGCCGTCATGGTGAGCAGCCTAGTGTCGCGAGACCATCAAAGTCGGAACCGAGAAAAAACTTTGAGAGTTGCCGACACTCAGTTGCTTCGGTAACTATCACAACTCTGAGCTGCGGGCGTTGACAGCCGCGGCCTGCGGCAGCGAGCGGCCACACGCCGGCCAGGCGCCTCGCGGATACAGGAAATACGGACGAGAGTGAAAGACGAGGTATGTGGGGCGAGCGAACAGAGGGGAGGGGAAACAGAGGGTGAAAGACGAGGTATGTGGGGCGAGCGAACAGAGGGGAGGGGAAACAGAGGAGGCAAAGTAACGAGAGAGCAGTAGATGTCGAAACAGAAGAGACGACAGGGAGAACGGAGGATGAGGGGAGACGCGGGAACGAAAGACCGAAACCGGTAATGCCAACGATGCCAGCGGGAAGGCAGAGAAGTGCAGAGAAGCTGGAGCTCCAAAAGGGCGTCAACGAGGAAGCGAGAGAAAGCAGCACACAGGCAAACGAAAGAGGCCGCCGCTGTGCATCGCAATACAGCCGGAAATTTGCTCAAGACAGAAAAGAGACAAAAGTCATCCGCTGGTGGGCCCCGACGAAAAGAATCACCACGGAGAAAAACCGACCACCCTCGCGGTCGGTTCGGCCTTCTCAGAGAGCTCCGTGAGCCTTCGCCCATTCATCGAAGAACTTCAGACTTTCTTCCGACGTGCACGATGGCCGAACCTGAGGAGAGAGAAACATTAGAAGCCAGGAACGCATGCCTCCTCGAAGAACGTGGCAAACGGAGGCAGAAACACAGAAAGAGCTCGCGTAGGCAACTGCCGCGGAGAGTCGAGCGCGCTGGGAGGGCGCAGTCATGCGATTTTCCGGCGGTATCGGGCGACTCGCCAACCAGTGAACTGATCACTCGCTCGTCAGGTGCGGCGAAACGGAATGCCTTCGAGTGAATGCAAACGTGCGCATGCGGTAAGAGGGTCTCGGAACCATTCGTGTGTATCGACAGTGGGTGCCAAAGAGGCAGCGGAGGGCGTTTTGAGTGGACGGAACGAGCTACGGACCTCTTCCAGAGCAGCAAGGAAATCAGCGAAGGAGATTGGACGGAAGGCAGCTCGACTGGGGACGTTCTGAATGCCTCCGAACTTGGCGACGGTTTCGTCGTAGCTTCGCTCCGAGGCGGAGACGCAAAGACTGCGGATGTCGCTGCCGCTCCATTTCTCCAGGCGGGAGGACAGGTCTCCTAGCTCCTGCAGCGAAAACGAGAACTGACGCGCGGAGAAAAGACTCACCGCGCACTGGCCCAGGCGCGCGCGTACACTCTCCGAGGGAAGCGGGCAAAAACAGTGAAGCCGAAACTACAGGTGTTATATCTCGAGCGTCGCCGCGTGCATCGGCCGGCCCGCACGGGAGAGATACAAGCCAATCCCACGATGAGGGAGGAGCAAAGCGCGCGCACGAGTCACGTTTTTAAGAAGAATGCGGCACGAGACGAAGAAGAAGGATCTCAGGGGCAAACAGTTTGTAAACGCACCAGGAATAAGAGATGATGTGTCCCATACAAAATGAAGTCGGTGGTGGAGTAGCACTACCTAGAAGAATCAAGAAGACCCTACTGTTTACTCAAACAAGAACCCATCCAGTGACTACGGTTCGAGCTAGGGAAGACTGGTATGGAAACCGAGACAGCGCCTTCAGAGCGCGTATCTCGCTCGTCACCCTCGATTCGCGCGCCGCCTTCTCCGCCCACCGTCTCCCTTTCTGTTTGGAGGGGCCTCGTTCGGACAGTTCACCAAAAAGGGGACGGGCGCGTTCTCACCTTGTCTGAGAGAGTGCAGCCACCAGTCGACTGCTTCTCCAGCACATTGCTGCAGGCAGGAGAGCACACGCGAGAAGGGGAGGTTTCTACACATGTGAGAGAGTGAAGAGAGCACCACAAAGAGAGAATGAAGCGATCGCAAGAGAAAAGGAGAGAAAAAGAAGGAGCGAAAGGGACGGCAGGAACTAGAAACGAAGAAAGAGAATGGACACGGGAGAAAGCGAGAAAACACGCAGATTCAGGCTCGCAGCGAACGCACCAGGCGTCAAGGCAGAACGAGACCGATAAAGGAAGGGACTGGGACACCGAGATGGATTAATGCAAGACACGCGCGAGGTACCTCGCCGAACACTGACATACCGGATGAGCACCTGACGTGCGTCGAAGTCAGGAAGCGGAACGAGAACGCGCTTTGACAGACGACGGATGGCCGCCTGAGAGAGACAGGAACGCAAACAAACAACTGTGAATGGCAAGGGAAAGGACAAAAGGGAAACATGACGAGGAAACGCGGGCACGTGGGTGCGGGGCTACGGAAAAAACGCGAACCGAACATAGCAGAGAAAACATGCGAAGAGAAACAACGACCGAAAAGGGAAGAAGAATAACGACAGGAAGACTACCGAACACGTGAGAGAGGGAGAACGGTGAGACGACGAGCACGAACAAGAGTGCAAGCTAGAGGTCCGGGGGAAAAATCCAGAGCGTGGCAGGGAGCGGGAGATTGAGGAATTTGAAAGACAGCGAATCGCACATGTGTCGGTGTGTACAAGGACCGCGTCGTTTCTCCATGTCCTGACGCGCACACCCGCACCAGCACGAGACGGTCCCCCTTCCGGCACCATGACGCACACACAGCGAAAATGGACAAGGGCGACGAAAAGACCAAGAAAACAACCGACCTCGTCGAGCATGTCGGGTCGGTTTGTTGCCCCGACAACAACGAGAACTTTGTCTCCTGAGCAGCTGCTCACTCCATCCTGAGAAAGAAAAACAGAGAAACCGCGCAATGAACGCGGGCACCAGGACGGGGCAGTAGACAAACTCAAAGGCGAGCCTCGCAAGAGAAGCCGGGAAACCAACTTCGCGACTGGCATCCTCCCCGGTACAGTCAAAAGTGGAGATGGACGCGTTTGAAACCAGGACCGAATCGCGCGGCGTTCTTGGTGGGGACTCCTGCGGTTGCAGCACATGCACTCTGAAGCCGGTAGGAGCACTTTCCCCTGGTGTTTACCATCATCTGCAAGAGCTGGTTCTTCATTCGGATGCTTGTGTCGTCTTCTTTCTGCATACAAAACGGCCATGGAAACGAATAAAGGCTTTGAAGCAAAAAGCAGCGCAGGACCACATCGCCGTCCACACCTACACAGTTTCCTTGCCGCGGTCGAAACCGGAGACATCCCAAAGGCGATCTGGAGATGAAATCGCCGAGATGCCCGGCAGAACACGAGACGCAAGGCCCTCGCTGTCGGGTGGAGAGACTTTTTTGCAACCGAAGGCGTCGCCTCTCGACCGCGAGTCCCTGGGCGGATCTCCAAAGGCAGGCGGCGGCAGCATGGCGCAATTGGCGATTCGTCGAAAGGCACAAAGAGTCTAGCAAACTCCATGCGAGAGAGTGCACCACGGGGGAACCCGCCGAAGCGTGGGAACACTTGCCAAGGCGTGGTTGCGTCTCCATTGGCTTCGAGTCACACGTCCGTGAGCTAGCAGACGGTTGAGCGGTTCTCAGGCTGCCTCGAGACACCCGGCTGACTCGAGGCCGCTACGCATCAGGAAGAAAAGCTTTGGTCCCCAACGCCACGTCTCGTGAGAAAACGCGCGAATATACATCGTCAGGTTTCGGGCCGATTCAGATGAGAATTGCACGGACCAGACAGCAACCGAGAAGCAGGAGGCGACACACGTGTGCTTCGTCCACTTCGTCCGCGAGGATCGCGCGGCCTTTCGCCACTTCGATCCCAGCTAGTGCGCACAGCCCAGTCTGACGAAAAGAAAAATCCCGCCACTGAAGCTGGTCCTTTTCGCCCCCGCGGTGCTTGCCACAGCTCAGGATCTTTGCGTCCGGTCGCCTCGTCACGTGGACCTTCAAACCTCCTTTTCATTTCCCTTTCTATCTATCCGCTTGCTTGTGGACCATGTTCTTCGTTTCATTTCCCTTTGTACTCCTTTCCTCTTTCGTGAACCTTCTTTTGGTTGTTTCATTTCCTTTCTATCCATGCTCTGCCTCATGGACGTTCCCATCTCCGGCCCGTGCTGGACTTGCGATTCGGTTCCCGTCGCCGGGGTCTACCGTTTCGTTCAGAGGCATCCTGACGTGCGTGTAGCCTTGTATTTTTGTGGCTTCTCCCGCCTCGCAAAGGCCACTGCATGCGCGCGCTTTGCTTTGCATGTCTTCGCCGCTATCCCGGACGGGTGTCGCATGCGGGCCTGGGGACTCACCTCTCTGCGCTTGCCTAGTAGAGAATCGATTTCGTCGATGAAGACAAGAGACGGACTATCGGCCTCGGCCACTAAAGAAAAAACGCGGACGCCCCAGACACAGAATGCGGTCGCGTCGCAGCCCACAGGGGCTTTTTTCGCAGATCCCCGACAGGCAAAAGGTGCAATGCGACAACGAAGGAACAGAACCCAACTGCACACGTCGGCAGACGTGCTCAAATAGATAACGGAAAACGAGAAGAATGCGAACACGAAAAGCAACAACATGGCAAGATCAGCACATCGCACTCATATATATATATATATATATATATATATGCGGGTGCGTACGCATCTGTCTATATATATATATATATATATATATATATATATAGGCATACGTGCCCACAAGCATGTACAGGTACCTCAATATACATCAAAATCGCTACACGGACAGACATACGAGTGTATGTATACAGACCGGTATATATGCGTCCATGAGCGCAGCTTTTGCATGCACGATATTCGAGTCGGACTTTTACCTTTGAAGAGAGCCTTGATGAGCGTTTCGGTTTCTCCATGGAATTTGCTAATTATAGACGAGGGCGTCACCTCAAAGAAGCTTGCACCGGAACTGGCTGCCATCCACTTGGCGAGAGTGGTCTACAAAGGCCAAACAGAAACCAAATGTCCAGGGATGCAAGAAATGCAAGCAGACGCGCGAACGGTGGGAGACGAAAGAAGGCGAAAAACCAGAGAACAATTAGCGGTACGATACATATGGCGCCTGAGGCGTTGATGGCTCGTGTGCGAGGCCGAGGAAGCGACGAATCAGCGAAAACGACGAATGCACCGACAGACGTGAAGGACGAAACGGAGACAAGAAAGCGCAGCAAACAGGAGACGGGATCGCCAACAAAACAGGGAGGAAAAGAGAAGTTGCCACAGACTGAGCACCGTCAAGGTCGCCTGGGTGTTTAAGAGACCGTGGCAACGAAGGGGGGAAGGAACTGAGAGGGAGGCGCTAGCCGTCAATTTTCGAAAAAGCGGAAGCGCGGGGAGAACGGGGAAACGAGAGCGTACTTTTCCAGTGCCTGGAGGGCCGAAAAGCAAAATTCCACGAGGCGCCTGGTGGAGACCGACGTGCAGTTCAGGCCGGAGAATCGGATTGATAATTTTGTCCCTGAGGCACACGAACCACGAAACACACAGAAATGCACAAGACAGCCAGAGCCGGAGAGGCGCAATAGACTCGATAACGACACTCGCAGATGGGCATGATCTATGCGTAGATCACTTTCGCTCTGTAAAGCTGTACTTTGTGTGCATCGCCGCTGTGGCGGCATTGACTTCTATCGTCACACATTGAGACATATCTATCTGCCTATATCTATCCGCATCTATTATGTTAACGTCTACCTTTACCTCTCCATACCTACAAATCGGCATAAATATGTACCTATATCCATCAATCAATATCAGTCTAACAATATCGACATCCATCTTTCTCCAACCCTCTATTTACAATGCATATCCATATATATATATATATATATATATATATATATAATGAGATCCCCGGGCACGAGGAAGACTCTATACGAAGCTACAGGCTTTCGTGTCTCTCTAGGGTAGGTGTGAGGAACAACATTCACCTATGCTTCTCGCAGCGTATCGGCATGCGTCTACTTGCACGCAGACACCACATGCTCAGTGTAGCCGCCTATGCAGGAGGAGAAATAGGTTTTTACACATTTCTATCACCAAGACGCATGACGCGTGGACCTACGTAAGAAGCTTCTTGACGCGATGGAGGCCTGCAATTTCACTGATGTTCTGGTAGTGCACAGCAGAAGACAGGAAGGAGCGAGCAGAAAACGTGGGAGCGCCAGAGGCACTGTACATACAGCTGAGCGAGACTAGGCAAAAAAAACTAGGAAGCAGGGACAAGGATGGGGCGAGGCCCCGGAGGACAGAACATACAGCTGGCGAGATCCGCCACGCAAGAAGCCCGGATCGCGGCATCGCCAAACAACACAGCGATTGCCGAAGAAAAAGCGAGTCTCTTTCACAGCCCAGGGGAACTGCTCGGTGTCCAGCGATGCATGTTCACAACGCGAGGCATCAGGATGCTTGCCTCCATTATTCCTTAAATATTTGCAGGTGACCACATGTCTGCTCCATAACATCGATACACACTTCTAGACATCTATGTCTCTCTGCATATATATAGGTTTATATATATGCATATATATATGTATACACATCGCTAGAGATGTCTGTAGAGGGCGCACCGTCAGGTGTTCCTCCTCTCGGCATCAAACCGAAAAGCCTGCATATCCTCTAGCGGGGCACATTTGCTCATCAAAACGCTTTTCACCACTCGTGACGCAAATACCACACAACCGAAAAGCGCATCACGCGCACCAACCTACGGGGGAACGCGACTGCACAAATGAATTTCCATTTCGAATTGGAAAATGTGACGACGCGCATTGGGTCCGCCTATACATACAAGTCTGTTTAAATGTGCAGGCACATAAAAATAAAACCATGCATAAAGAAATATGGCCAGCTCTGCGGGTGCGTCGATACATGATATATATGTATATATATGTATATATATGTATATATATGTATATATATGTACACGAGGATATGTACATGCGTACAAAGTCACACCCCTGCCTGCGACACATCCACGGCTCGTGTACAGATCTGTACATGTACGTGTCATAGAAATGTATGGCGACATGCAGAAAAGCCAGTTAAAGGCGTGGATGCATCGCCGTACCAGTCCCGTGCGGGGCAGAGCGAGTTCGCCTGAATGGAGAGGCGAGCGCGCAATGCGCATGCTGAGAACCCACTGAATGATGTCGGGGCGAATGTCCCCCCCCGCCAAGAGCGCCTGGAGACGGCGAAGACAAACAGAGGCGCAGAGCGGACAGCAGGAACGCATGAGCGCAGTCGAGGTCGACGTTAGAGGATGAAGGCTCCCCAGCGTGTCTCAGAAAAACCAAGGGAATGGAAAGCACGGCTCCAGAGAAGAGAACGAGAACAAAGAGACGCAACGACCAAGAACATAGAGAAGCAAAGACCGAGAGGAAGGAGAGCAACAGGCAGGAAGGCGCGAAGCGCGTGAATAGGGACTGTCTCGCAAGAAAAGGACGACAAGTTCCTCTTTACCTTCCGTTTCCTGCTTAGCCTCACTTGATATTCATCCATGCCGGGAGGCAGTGTCTCTCCACCCTGTTGAGAGGACTCGTCGCTCCGCCCGTCGGACTGACACCAGAAATCGCCCTGTCGTCGACTCCCAGCACTCCTTTGTTTCTGTGCACAGCCAAATGGAAGAACGACACGCATGGGCATTTCGGGCTTTATGAATCAAGGTATTGAACCAGAGTACGCAGCTACATATACATACGTATATGCGTATATATATATATATACATATATAGGGCATACCAGAGAAAGCCGGGCCTCCTTCCACACGCAGTCGATGTGTGCGATGGGATACGTATATACCATATACCGAAAAAGGTTTATTCAAATTGCATGCTCATGTAGCTCATACTCTGTCTATATCCAGCGACGAAGAAACAGCTACGCGCAAATGTTCACGTGCGACTCATGTTGACACGAAGGGACGTCGAGGAGTTCTCTATCCTTATCTCTAGTTTCGGTTTCTAGCGCCCCTCGCGTTGTTCTCGAAGTTGTCACCAAACACATGCGGATCACTCTTTTCCCGTTTCGTTCTCCTTCTGTCGCTTGCTGCTCGGATGCTGCTTCTTTCACGCGTGTCCTCTTCGCATCCCTCGCCCAGTTCCTCGCAGCGTTTCTCTCGCCTGCCGCTGTTTCCCTTTTCCGTATATATGGTTTTCTGTCTCGTTTCGCCTCTCACTCTCTGCTCCTCTTCCAGTGCATGCAGCGCGGCTTCGTCGTCAGGACTGAGGAGGCCTCGCTCGCGTCGAGTTTGCAGGAGTTGGCGACTCGACGAGAAGCCGCCAGCTGACAAGCAAACACGCGAACACACACGGGAGAGAACCGCGGAAAGCAGCGCATGCAGATAAGAAAGACGAGGGAACCGAAAGCGAGACGCGACGTGGAAGAGGCATGATGAAGACACACGATCACAACAGCGAGCGAGAACGCCGTGCCACAGATCCAGCCACATACGGGAAGAAAAACGCGTGGCGCCCCTCGAGATATATCGGCGGAGCTTCAGAGGACAGAGGATGAGATCTGAGAAGGAAACAGAAGCAATAGCGACTGCGTGAAAGAAAACCTAACAATACCAGACACAAAAACCCGACACGGGGCTGATGGACAGAACCTGGCGGCAGCTAGTCCAGTCCACCTCTGTGCTCTCCTTCTGGTGCACGGGCTAGCCGATATACACAGTGGAGGGGGAAACATCGAAGCCGAATGACGCATGAAGCTGGGCCACACCACGCAATTTCGACAGTACGCGAATCGAGGACCAACGCGCGCGGGCAGCCTCGCAGAAAGGACGAGTAGCCGCGGACGTACGCTTGACGAATCCTTTTTCTGCGTCCCTCTCGATGCCTCTTCGAGTAAATCGCTTACCGCCAACAGCGGATGCAGCAACTGTCGACGTAGAGGAAGGGGCGAGTTTCGGGTTCTCCCTTGAGGCCGAGGCCCGCGAGGGAGAAGACGAGCGGCGCAGAGGAAGAGACGAGGCATGCGACGACGAAGCCTGCCGGTCGCGGATCTGCTGACTCAGAGCTTCCTTCTCTTGCACGGAGATGGCAAGCTGTTGTTGAAGACGCCCAATTTCTGCAGCCAAATGACCGTTCGCGTCCTGCAGCGTCTGCGCTTGCTTCACTGCATGCGCGAGCTCCCGCCGGTGCTCTTCCACCACAGCCGCGTTCGCGTCAGGGGACGTATCCGAGGGAAAGGAAGCCTCAGGCGGGAGCAGAGAATTCCATAACAGGTAGCGGTCGAGAGAGAGAGGAAGAGCGGAAAATAGACGCTGCAGGTCGCCTCCGCCGCTCGTTACTCCGCATGCGAACGTGTCGTGGTCTGAGTCAGGCTCGTCTGTGGAGCGTCCCAGGACATGCGCAGCAAGACGTGAACCCCCGTCTCCGCCTAAGGAGGGTACTTCATCAGCGGGCTCTGAGGCGTCTCTGCTCCGCTGTCGCTTTCTCGCAGGCCGGTTGTGCGCGACGTGCTCGTCCTCACCTTTCGCTTCTTCCCCTTCGGCTCTCCTCTTTCGCAGGGGTATGCGCGAAAGAGGTGAGGGCGCGCCTTTCTCGGCGTGACACGCGATTTCCAGAAGGGACGCGTCGTCTTCGCGCGCAAGCGAAGAAACAGACAAAGGTCGGTCCGCGGCGGGACTGGAAACAGAAGTGGAGCGTGAGTCTGGCCGAGCAGGAAAGCGACGGGGAACGGAATAAGACTCGAGCTCGAGTGCGTCGAGTCGAAAAGGTCCGCAGTTGAAAACGGCGGAGGAAGAAAGAAACTCACTAAAGGGAGACAAATCTTCGGCGAGGTCACATGCCGCCTGAGATGGCAAGGAAGCGAGCGCGTCCTGACAGGCACACGAGTGGTCTCCTCGCCCCAGCTGTGGGGGGAACTGCGAAAAAAAGAAGCGTGCAGGATCGATCGAAGCGTTTTCGCTTTCAGTTTGCCAAGCCCCCGAAGCGGGGAAAGAGAAAGCGTGAAGAATGCATGCGAGTTCGTGGTGGCGTCGAGCCCTCTCTCGTCGATCGGGAATCAGAGACGAGGAACTGCGAGCGGCCGAGGAGAGACGGAGGGACGCGGCGAGCTGTACAGACAGTAGAAGAGACAGAGGCAGCGAGGGAGCATTGCGAGACATTGCTCTGTACGCATTCGTTGAGAACTAGATCTCTTTTGTTTGCCGAGGCCAGATGGGCAATCGAGGAATCATACAGAAATAAGCACACTTGAGACAGGGTAGTCGCAGCTCCTCGGAGCGTCAATCGCGCCAACTTGCGCGGCATTCAGATTGGCAATAAAAAATGAATCATGTATCCATGGAATTACGCACACTTACACACGCAGAATGCACAAATAGCATATGGGTAAGATGCTTCAGAAGTATATCTATATGCCGTAGTGATACCTCTATTTCTTTGGGTTACAAAGGTCATTGCAACTAAAGAAAACCAAAGTTATTAAATGAATTTAGATACATCTGCGTATATGACGATGCATATGCGGGGTGTTATGCCCACGATAGAAGTCCAATGCAGCAAACACAAGCGAGTGCGTGAATGTGCGTGCACACGCGTTTTGTTGGCAAAATACCTCCAGAAAACGAAGAGATGTTCAGTCACCAGCTACTTATGGTGGAGATCAAAGACATCTGCGACTCCTCGTGAGAGAATGGGAAACGACGAATGTATTGCCCACCCTACACGGCAGCCCAAAAACTCAGTTCCGTCCTCGCTGATAGAATGACGAGCAAGGAGTCTGGAGCGAACGATGCGCTTCACGGTCACAGCGGCTGAGCGGCCGAGCTTTATTCTTGCGCCATCCTCGGAACGATGAGAGTGGCAAAAGGTCTCTCTCTCCTCGGCACTGCTATCTCTTCTCTCTCCACTTTAACCCAGACAAAACGACCAAGAAGAACGCTAGACAGAAGAAAAACAACGGCAGAGAGCGACAGAAAAGAAACAATCAACCACAGAAGCTAGGAATAAAGACAAAAGATAGAGAAGAAGTAGAGAAGAAGGGAAACCAAACGAGCTTACCTCGTCCGCGACAGCCTCAGCTACGAGTTGTTCTGTTCCAACCATTGTTCGGTTCCGATACGGGCAGCTGAAAAGGGGGGAGAAGGCAATGCATTGGTTCTAATTTTATCTGCGGTGTATCACGATTTTCCGCAAGAACCTTTAAGAACGCTACTTCCGCAGGACAGCGGAAGAGCGAAAGTGAAAGGAAGAACCCGCAGGAGAGGTCGGCGTCGGCAACGAAAAACCAAAGAGAGAAACAAAGCGAGAGGGTAACGGACGGCAGAGAGAAACAGAGAACCGAGGCGTGCGTAGAGACTCATCCAGCAAGGGGAAGAGGACGAGAGAGGAACAGAGAGGAGACGGACTGAGGACAGGAAAAGGCTCAGAGACTCAGTGCGTTGAAGAGATAGAAAACAGCGGTCCAACGAGGAGGAGACAACATGGACAGGGAGACGAGGAAGAAACGTGTCTCGTCTTTCTTCGTTTCCTCTCAAGGACCGGCACACGCGCTCCTTGCCAGAAAGCGACTAGGACACCGAGAGTAGCGGAACAAGACGAGAGAAAATCTCTATGACATAGAACGCATTCGATACGGCGCGACAGGAGCCTTTTTCCGAGCTTCTCTGCTCCTGATACACTCGCTTTTCTTGCCGTTCTGTGTCTTGTCCATGTTTCTTCCTGCACTACATTTCGCTTGCGCATGCGCGTTCCAATCGCTCGATAGCCCGTCGCCCATTCGCTTTCCGCGTATGCGCCGATATCGCCGGGGATATGCCGTCTTCTCCTACGCCTAGTCAGTTCCACACAGCTTTTTTGTTTCTTTTCTCGAATATTTACCGAGCTTTGTCTTCCAGTGTCCTTGTCATATTGTCACTTCCCGTTCACATCGCAAAAATCTCCTCGAATTTTCCCTCCTCACGGTCGCCCGTTCGTGTCGCGGTAGCTATCTCACAGGGTCAACTCAACCCGCCCGGCTTTCCGTGTGTGCGCGCCTCTGCCCAGCCCTTTCTGCTTTCAAAAATAACATCTGCAGGTCTCTTTTCGTCCAAGTTTGTTTCGCTGAGGCCGTGATGCGACATGAGGCCACCCTCCACCTTCCCGCCGTGTTCTTTGTGCATTTCCGGTTTGCCGCACACGCCCTGAGCGTAAAAGAGTGTTCCCGAGATACAGACAACCCGCTCACAAACTGTGTGTCGACTGTGCCACAGTCCTTTTTCTTGACGTGTCTCACATGCGGCAGGTTTCGGTGGCTCTTATCTCCACATGTTCTCGTAGAGTGACCGAAACCGTTTTTCCGTAAATGTATATCAGTGCTGTGGCCAGCGAAATACCGATCCCCGTGACTGGTCCTGCGAACTCAGCACCGCTTGCGGGAGGGCGGCAGGACTACAGACACAGCTAAACAAGTCACCAAAAGAGCGAGAGAGTCTTGTCGGCGGCGACTTGAGAAGGGACAACTCACAGGAGAGGCAGAAAGTGTAGAGACATACGCTGCCTACCGTGCCTGTCTGCATTTCGTTTGCCGCCCAGACGCTTCAGATCCAGTATCGCTACAACACGAACCACGCAGGCAACTGGCTGTGTTTCCGGTGATTTGAATCAGTCTCGGCCATTCATGTTTGCTCTTGGCGCGAAGACGGGGAAATTTTGGAACCCCTTGTGCTTTTTAATCCTCCTCGAGACAAAATCGAATAATGAAGCGCCAGCAACCCGCCTTGGTGTCAGCCGCGAGGGACGATCTGGCGGCGGCGGCGCGATGAGGAGAGCGTTTTCTCGGGGACGTTACTACTGAATCGATGGGAGGCGGCGCCGCAGAAAAAGGCGGGGAGATTTTCAACGGACTTTCTTCAAAATTCTTACGGTGGACTGAGGGGTCAGTTTTAACTCCTGCGTTTGTCCTTTCGAGAAATCAGACGTCGTGAATCCCTTTCTCCGCTAAATGACGCAGTCACACAGCGTCCGCTGTTCCCTGCTGAAGCGGCACGAGACAGGGCGGGCACCCCGTCGACGAGAAAATTCGAGTTATCACCGCGGGCCAGTGTCAGCGCCTTTTTTGTGGCAAAGAATCCGCGGTGTTCGCGGAGCTCACTATGAGGAGGCAGAACCCGACGGCAACGGCAGCTTGTGCGGCTGGAGCAGATTTTTTCGCCTTCTTTGACTTTTTCCGCCTCTCCTCCTCGCCTCTGTTGAGCCAGAGAACGCGAGGCCGAGGCTGACTGTGCCATGTACCGGTACGGACCTCTCCTGAGATGTCGTAGTGCGCGCAGTTTGCTTGGGACGGCCCCCTTCTCCCGTCATTCGGCCGCACGAACCGAGTTCGTCCACTTCATTTCTGCTGTTTTCGTATGTTTCCGGCGTTGTTGCTCCCGGAACTCAGCGCTCACGGCTGTAGTTGCTGCGGAGAGGGGTCTGCTCCTATAAAGACAATTTCGATCGCTGATGGAGTAGAAGGACGCAGTAGCTCTTCCACTCTCACGCGAATGAGCGTGCAAGCGAAAAGCAAGACAGAAGAAGCTGATCCGGCGTGCTTCCTGTTGCTCCACGCGTGCTTCTTTCGGTCGTTTCCACGGTTTCTAGTGGATTCTTCGTTTCCCACTTTTGTTTCTGGGGAACGGGGCAGAATGGCACAATTTCTGGAGGGCTGAAAACCGCAGCTGGACAGAGGGGGCGCGCCTCCTCAGCGTAGCTCAGAGGAAAGCGACCGTCAACTCTCGAAACAAGATCGGATTTGTACTCTGAGCTATAAAGGACCATTTGAGGCGATATAATTCACAACCTCCTGCGAATTCGACCCTTGCAAACGTGAGGCGTCTGGGTGTATGTACAGCACTGTCGCGATCAAGCCGATGGGCATTTGGGTTCCGTGCCCGGGAGGTTGGCCGAATCTTGGTCATTTTCCCAGTCAGAAGAGGCCGGCGAAACAATCGTTTTTTCAGGCAGCACTGTGAAAGTTTCGTGGAGAGGAGCTTACGGATGTTTGCGCCGTTCTCGTCAGTCGAAACTCTCCCAGTGGCCGGGAGTTTGTATTTTCCGGGGTGTTGACAGATACCTGGTGCACGAAGAGCGTTCTCGAAGGCCTGGTCAGACGATTTGAGGGACGCGTACCCGTTTCGAAAAAAACGCCGGAACTAGACGGGATTTTGTTTTGTTGCTGTGTCTGCTTCTCGGGTCAATGCCCGATTCCTTCGGGCTCCTTGGGAGGGCCTGCCAATGTCGGCGCACCTCTCGAGGGAGGTCGTCGTGCAGCGCTGTCGAGTTTGCTGATCAAATCATCCCAGATATGCACGTCTGCCCGTGTTATATACAGTTCTCAGGGTTCCGTGGATGGGTTTCAGGCGTACCCGGTGCGGAGGATTGGTTTTGCCGGTAAGCCATGCAGCTCTAGCGCCTTTCTCATCCTTGTAAAAATGGCCCACCTCGGTTGTGCAGGAGGCCCCCCGAAACAGACAGAGTTTTAAGTTAGCAGGATAAGGAAAGGCTCTGGTGAACGGAAGGGAATCACCACAGAACACAAGGCCGAAAGTAGCGGCGAAACATCGTCTACCCTCAACCAGGGAACCTCCTCGACGTCATGCGCCGTTTTCCTCAACTCGGCCGTCTTTCGCTCCCTCTCCGGGGCCGTCATATTCTTCCTCTACTTTTCTTACGTCCGGTATAGTCTTTCTTGTCTCTTTTCCTCTTATTCTCTGTTACGTATCCAACCGTCTCACATCCTCGTTCTCCGTCTGACATTTTTCCCCCCCCTTCCTCCCTCCGCGTCTTTCTAGCATGGCGCCTTCAGCAGCTCGGCTTCAGACTCGTCGCCGCCCTCGCCGGTCCGCTGAGTATCCCGCGGCTCTCCCACTACGTGGACGACATCGAGAATCTCCGCCCCTTCCAGAGGAGGCTCTGTCCAACCGTCACGCTCCTGTAGCTCAAGAACCTCCCGCCTTCTATCCTGCTCCCTCCTCGTCCGAGTCTTTCTCTTCCGGTGCTCTTCACGGAGGAAAACGTGGCGGAAGGGAGGATGGTTTCGCGCAACCAGAGGAGTTGGGAGCAGCGGATGATTCGCACATTGATTCTTCGGGGGAATCGAGGCACCGGCGGCTTCGCGAGGCCCCCAATACGATGAGATGTGACACGGGTGGTAGCGTCGACGAAAGTGTGCCTGAGGATGCGTGCGACTCTGCGCCTTCACCGGACCTGAAACCGGGGGTCTCTCTGTGCGAGACAGGCGAGTGGCCAGGCCAACCTTGGGGACGGGAAAAGACAGCGAGGCGACGGTCGAGTCTCGCTGGACAAAGTAGCGACGGAGACAAGGACGAACGAGAAGATTTCGGAGGAAGTGGAAGTTTCCGCAGCCCCAGTCGCCGTAGCTCTGTTTTTCAAGGAGAGTGTAGAACGGGATTCCCCAGGAGAACAGAGCGGACCCGTCTACCTCCCATCTGGAGGGGCGAGGGCGAAATAGCAAGTGGAGAGTCTGACCACCGGCTCGGCCACGAGAATCGGAGACAGGGGAGGAACGACAATCGAAATCGTTCCGATTCTGCGGTTGTCGAGAGAGACAAAGACGGAGCGATTGACCGACCGCCGGCTTCCTCCTTGTATCGTGCACTCCGACACCTTGGTGCGTCTCCGACTCGTCCTTCCTTCTCTGCTGCTTTGGCGTTTTCTCCCCATCGTGGTGTGGCGACTTCTCGCCCTCCCCCTCCTGGTCCCCCCCGCGGCTTGAGTGTTGTGACGCCTCGCAGAAGCGGCAAGTCCCCTTCGTCGTGTGCTCTGTCTCCTCCTCACCGTTCTGCTTCTCGCCTCGTCGGCTTGGAGTCTCCGTCCGCTCCTGCGTCGCCCCGCCGAGAGTCGTGGAGCGGCTTTGCATCAGGCTTCGAGGACGAGAGCGGGAGATCTGCGGCCAGAGGAAGGTCGTCTCGGGCTGCGTCGCCTCGCAGCTCCAAATCCACTTCGCGCCCAGTGATGAGAGCCGAATCGAGTCCACCTGTGCGGGAAAAGGAAAGAAAGAGCAGCCGAGGCTTGTCGGCCAATTCGTCGAGAGATCTCATCAATGCATTCGCTTCCTTCTCGATCGCTCACTCTGCTTCCGCCGCCGCGGCGTCACCGCACCGTGACGGCGCCTCCCCGTCACCCGCCACATCCGGCCTCCACGCCGACAGCCGAGCCAACAACGGAGACCTTCCCCACGCACCCAGTCCGCCGCCACTGCCTGCAGCAGAGAATCGACGCCACGGCAGCAGCGGCGAAGCTGGAGAGGCGAGGGGGAGGCGAGACGAGTGGGGAGAGACTGGAAGTCGACGCAGTTCTGGGAGCAAGGCGCACGAAATCAGTCGCGCGAGCCGGAGGCCATCGGCGTCAGAGAGGGACCGATCACGAGGAGAACGCGCGCGAAGCGGGGAAGAGAGTGGCCGTCGCTCTCGGCGAACGAGCAGCGACTTGCTGCCGGCCGCGCCTCGGACTGCGGCAGGTGTCCCTCCCTTCCCTTCACTTGGAGAGCTCGCAGCGCGTTCCCGGCGCCGAGATGGAGAGCGGCGAGCGAAAGGGGACAGCCAGAGCGTCTGCAGCACGCTGTCGCGTTTGTCGTCGTACTCAGCTTCTCCAGATGACGCAGACCGCGTCTCGGCGCCGCCCTCTCGCCGGTCTTCTCGCGGGAGTGCACGGCGGCTTCCGGTGCGAGGGTCAGAGTGCCGCAGCAGAACCCGTTTTCGCGGGGACGAGGATCGGATGTGGAGTACTCTCGGCCGTCGCGGCCACCGTCGCTCGATTCCCGAGGCGTCATCGGGGTCGGAGTTTGCCTCGTCCTCCGAAGACGATGACAGTCTCTTTCCGTACTGCGCAGAGGGGACTGAGTATGCATTCCTCCCCTGCGCTGACCCGTCCCGGTTGGGGTCATTCCCGACTCGCTTCGCTCCCTCAAAGCTCGGCTTTGCGTTTCCAGGCCAGGCCTTCCCGGCCGTATTCGGCGTCGATGAAGCGGCGGAGGGCTGCGGAGGCTACGGGGGAGGCCTGCATGCCGCGGGGGACGCAGATGGTCCCTTGCCTGGGTGGTGGCGGTCGCCGGGATCAAGCGCGCCGAGTTCAACAGTCGGGGGGTTGGCTGGAAGCCGTGAGATGGAACGCGGACGTGCCGATCACGAAAGGCCTTCTCACACGGGCGCTGTGCGACGGGAGACTTCGCGGAAGGGACGAACCCCTTCTCCGTCTCGGGAACTCCTCTGGTCGAGGCCGAGTATTTTGTCTGGGGTTGGTCGCCTCAGTGCGCTGCAGCGTTTTCTGATGAAGCGGGGACGAACGCTAGGAAGGGGCGAGGACGACGAAGGCGCCTACATTTCCCACTTTGCCATGACAGAGAAACTGCGACAGGAAGCGCAACTCCGCGCCTGCCTCGACAAGGCAGTTCTGCTCTTCAACCAGCTCGGCCTGGAACCTGCAGTCGCCGTCCTCGAAGAGCAGGGGATCCTCCGGAAAACAGATCCCGAAGCGATCGCCGTTTTTCTCTACGAAACGCCGGGCCTTGACAAGCGAAAGGTAGAGCCAGAGAAAGAAAGTGAAAACCGGGGAAGCGAAGCAATAAAAAGCCGAAAGCGACACCGGGAAGAAGATGCCAACAGAAGCTGCAGAAGCAGGAAAGCAAGAGATACAGCTATATATTATATATATTATATATATATGGGGAGAGAGAGAGAATAGGTAGATAGATCGTTGTATCTTGGTGTGTTGCTTTTTGAAAACCCATAAATATGTAGACAAGGATGTATAGATGGATGAATGATTACATGGGGCCACGACGAAGGGTCTTCGTTGGAAAGCAGTCTGGATGAGTTTTGCGACTGTCGTTCTGTTTTCCGCTTTTAGGTTGGAGCATTGCTTGGTGACGCGTCGCCTTTCAACATCTCGATTCTTCGCGCCTTCTCGTCGCTCTTTGACGTGAGAGGTCTGAGTATCGACTTGGCGCTTCGGTCGATTTTCAGTCGTTTCATTCCTCCTGGCGAATCCCAGCAACTCTACAGAGTGTTGTACTTCTTCGCGGAGCTGTACGTACAGCAGAATCCCGAGCAGAACATGGACGCCGAGACTGCACACTTTCTCGCCTACGCGATTCTGCTTCTCCACACGGATCGCCACAACCGAAACGTGAAGAGGAAAATCACTAAGGAGGACTGGCGAAGGATGACCCGCGGCCGAGACGGAACGCCCAGCGGCCTAGACGTCAAAACACTCGACGCCATCTACGACCGAGTCGTTGCAGAGCAGTTCAAGTTGCACATGTCAGATGCCGACAAGGTGAGACAAAAAACCCACAGGCAGATGCGAATTGCACCCAGAGGGCCGCTCCACAGAGAAAAAAAAGGACGAGCAGAAGGCGAGACATAGTGTGTTGATCCGAAGCTGACGATTGCGTAGGCTCGTTGCTGAGCACCAGTGTGTGTATGCAAGGTGCACTGAGCGAGAACGGAGAGGGTGATGGAGTTCAAAGAACGCGAGAAAATAGATGCATGTGCGTTTTCCTGTCTTCGATGTGGTCGTGGTTGTGCTCGCGATTCGTCCCAGAGTGGGTTTTTTTCTCATGAACGTTCGTTCCGTCTGTTGGTGGGATACGTTTTGCCACCCGACGCCGTTTGTTCCTCTCGCTGTGTCGTTTTCCTCCTCTCGATCTTTTGTCTCCTGACCTGTCCTTATTTCCTACTTCCCGTCGACACCTCCTTTCAGGTCGCTTTTCGTGTACATTTCTTCGTGTGGCTGTTTTCTGTTTTTTCTTGTCTGTCGGCTGGGCTGTCCAGGTCTATCTCCGCCTGAGCCGAGACCCCCGCGTGCTGCGATACGCTGCGGGGAGAGAGTCCCCGTTTTTCCGTGTCTCCACGCTCCCTCAGGGCCAGCACGTTCGTGTCAAAACGAGCTCTGTCTCCGGGGTATCCCCGCATTTTTCGCGCCGAGTGGACGTTGCGAGTTCGCACTCGCTCGCCTCTCGCGCGCCCTCCAGACGCCGTGACGAGGCTTCTCATCGCGAAGGACGACAAAGCACGAGTCGAGACCGCCGCCGACGATCGCCCGATCCTCTGGCGCCGCAGCCGGCTCCTGTCTCTCGGTCGTCGCCGCTTCCGACAGAGAGGCGACAAGCGTCGCAGTCCCCAGGTGGTGCGCGGGGAGAGAGTTGTCATCGTTCTTCCACTTCTCAAGTCCGGCGAAAGGACGGGGCTGAGGACTCCGCGGGAGGACAGTCGGGCGGGGCGGCAGACACCGCAGACGGGAAGAAAGAGGCAGGCAGGCCAGGGGACACTGGAGATCGAGGAGAGGTTGAGCAGCCTACCGGAGAGGCAACCCCTCGAAGTGTCCGTCCTCCTGGCGGAAGCGCTAACGAGGTGGATCGCGACAGGCCGAACCGGCCACCGGGCTCGGGCGCATGCACGCCCAGACACGTTGACGGCAGCGCAGGTGAAAAAGTAGAAGCGACCACTGAAGGAGCGGAAACGAGACGGAGCGACGATGGGGCGCCGCCCGCAGAAACGCTCAAAAACGGAAGAGACGGGGACAACTCAAACCCCGCTGTGTCAGTGAGACCTGTACGAGGCTCTGCACGGGCATCGTCCTCTGACTCGCCTCCTGCCTCTTCGGTCAGCTGCGAAGCGTCAGGGCATGTAGATCCTTCTGATGTGCTTGAAAGTGCCGGTGCGCCCTCGGCTTCCCCCGATGCAGCGGAGTGTAGCTCTTCGACGTCTTCTTCACCTTGTCAATCTCCGGGGCTTCCGCCTCCTGACAACGCCGCTGGCGTGTGCTCCAAGTCACCTTCTGGTGCGGCGTCGCAAGCTTCGCAGACTCTTGTTGCCTCGCCAGGTGACCAGGGCTGCCGTGACAGCGCGCCTCCACAAGCAAGCGCTCCCGTTCCTCCGACGTATTGTTCTTCGTCGGCTAGCGTGTCGACTCGGCCGCCTGGCCTTCACCTCACGCAGCCGCTGGCCTTCCCGGCCGTTGCCGAGACCCCATCACCTCGCCGACTGCCGCGCCCTGGCGCGCTTGGTTGCAATTCGCATACGTCGGAATTGGAGCCGCAGCTCGCCGAGGGGAAGTGCGGCGGGACAAGCGACGGGCGGGGTCTCCTGAAGTGCAGATCGTCGCCTCAGATTGTGGCGGCGTCGTCGAGTGCTGCTGGCGGCGCGTTTCGGAGCCTGCGAAGCGAATCGCTTGGGGCGGTGAGCCGCCGAGAGTCTCCGAAATCTGCGGCGCCTGTCGCCTCTGGCTTGCCGCTGCGAAGCCAGTCGCCGGTTCTGCTCCGGCGCACCATCGCGCGCATGCAGTCTGAGGGCCCGAACTACATGCACCAGGCGTCGGTGTTCTCGCGGGGCGTTTCCCTGCGGGGGACGTCTGAGCTGTCTCGACAGTCCACCGCCTCGGGCTTGTCGCCGTCCGTGCCGACGTTTGGCTCGTTGACTGCGAACCTGCGAAGCACCAGCAGCGTTCTCTCCTTTTCTCCGTACTCGTCGTCCTTTGCCGCCCTGGAGCGCGGGACTGTGTTTCTCAAGCTGTGCCGGAACGGGAAGATGAAGCCGCGGTTGCTGTCGGTCGACAGCGAGCGGTCGCTCCTGTGCTGGCGGGATCCGAAGAAGGGCGGAAGTGCCGCGATGAAGGTGGGGAAGCGGAGTCCCCGGTGTCTGCCGCTCGATGAGCTGTTCGACATCACGCTCGGCTGCCTCTCCACCCGAGACACGAAGCCGTCTGATCTTTCGGAGGACATGGAGCTGCGCTGCTTCTCCCTCCACTTTGTCACGCGGTCTCTCGACCTCCTCGCCCCCCTCGACGGGTCTCTTCTCTGTCCCTTCTCGCCTTCGCCGCCGGTCGCCGGGTCCAGGCGGCTCGGGCCAAGCGGCGAGCCGTGCCAGGCTGCTGCGGCGCCTCTCACCCTCTGGCTGTCCTTCTTTCACGCGAAGATCGCGGAGCTGCAGCAAGTCCGCGAACAGCTGCTGCAGCAGCAGCACGCGCTCGCGCAAAGTGCGGAAGTCGCTGCCCGCCGCAGAAAGCGCCGGGAAGAAGAAGCCGCCGAAAAGCTCGAGCTCTGGCGAACGCTCATTCTCCCGCACTGGGACAAGTGCTGGACGTGTGGGGCCGTCCCCCAGGCCCCGACCGGCGGATCGCCCGTATTTATTTCCGGCGCGCCTTCCCGGATCGGGACTTGGAGACGCTTCCCTTCCATGCTTCGCGGAGACATCGTCCACGACCGCATGGGCAGTCGCTTACGGTCGGTCTCGCGGTCCGAGGTCGGCGACCGGGGGCTCTGGAGACGGGAACAAACCCTCGGCGAGCGATTGGAGGCGGCGCACTTGGAGACACTCGGGTCCAAAGCGAGCTGGAGAGCCACCGGGCGGCATCTGACGGCGCACCACCGGCCTCGAGGGCCGCGTCTGGCTTCCGGGCTGTCCTCGTGGGGACCGCCGGCGCGACTCTCCACGGGGACGCTCGTCGCGGCCGTTCGCACGTGGTGGGGCCTCGGGGGCTCTGGAGAGGCCGGACGACGCCCCGGCTCAGGCGCCGACGGAGCGGACGAGAAGCCGGGACTGGAGAAGGGGACGAAGGCCGTCAACGGGGCAGCGGTCGGCCGAGGCGAAGGGAACTGCGTGGACGGGTCCGACCCGCCGTCGCTCTTCGAGGTGTTTGAAGTCGGGAGCGAAGGCGAGAGAGAAGAAGGCTCGACGCTTCCACCTCACTCCGAGGAACCGGGCCGTCGTGCGGGGGGGCTGCGGGCCGACAGGGTGCCGTCGTCGTCTCTCGAGTCGCTCTGGTCGCACAGAGATGGGCTCTCGGGTGCGGAACGCGGCCGGCCGTCAACTCGGAGTCCCACACACGGGGCGAGTCTCGGGCAGAAACTCTTCTTTCCTCTGCGCTTCTTGCTCCCAAACCGGCGCTCCAGCCGCACGAGCCGCGAGGGGTCGATCTCCGTAGAGAACGACACTCAAGTCGGGGGCGACGAGAGGCGGTCGCCCGACGATGGCAAGCACAAAGCACTGCTGCGAAACTACCGGTCGCTCGCTTCCTTCGCCGGGTTCGCGTGGCTCTTTGCAAGCAGCCGGCCCAGACCGGCTGACAGCCCGCGCGCAGGCCCTAGCCCGGGTGCGGCCTCTTCAGCCGAATCTTCGACTTACCTCCGCACCTCCTCGGCGGTCAGAGATGGTGTATTCCAGGAGGCCGTCATGCCGAACGCATGCGCCCCGAACGGACTGTTTTCCTCGGCGGCCGACGCCCCCCTGCAGGGCGCGGCCGGGAACCCAAGCGCTGGAGACACCCCGGGAGGAACCCCCAGGGTGCTCGTCGGGACGCTCTCGCGTTTGGCATCCGCAGACGTGAAGAGCGGAACGGAGACACGGTCGCTGGGGTCTGGAGCCGAACTTCGGGACGGCTTCAGTCCGGGCTGTGCGATAGCTGGCGAGGCAGAGGAGAGAGGCATATTCCGCGGACGGGAAGAAGGCCTGCGGGCTGTGGGGACCCAGGCGTTCGGGGGGAATCCTCTGCGGCCGCTGGCCGGTGCGCCGCAGGCGCCGCACCGGCCAGCGCCCTCCTTTGGGTCGGCAGCTCTCTCGCGGGCCCCGAGCCAAAGGGACTTCCGCGCCTGGGGCGAGGAGCCGCAGCGAAGCCGGCGATTCTGGCGCGTCTGGTTTCCCCAGTTCTTCGGGGCGCGCTTCTCGCTCGACCGCGGCCGGCGGCTAGAGACCGCTGTCTCCACCGCCCTCGTCGAGCTCTGGCTCCAGGGTTTGCCCGGCGAGCTCCGCGGGACCCTGTGGGGTGTCGCGATCGGGAACGAGCAGCGCGTGTCTGAAGGCCTTCTCTCTTCTCTCCTCTTTCTCGTCCTGCAGCGAAGACGCCTCGTCCAGAAATCCCAGGACGCGATGCGAAGCCGAAACCGCTCGTCGCGCTCCTCAGCCTCTCCTTTCGGCGTCCTCCAGACGCGGGGCGCGCATGGCAGCGATCGACGAGCCGGTCCGCCCGAGGGCGATACACCTGTGACGGGCGGCCGGGTCGGGGGACACTCGGGACGGATCGGCGGCGCAGACTTGCGAACGAGGCGAGAGTGGACAGGGCGGCAGCAAGACGAGAAAAGACTGGACAACGGACGCTCGAAAGCCGAGTCCAGTCGCCCGCCGCCGTCGACGGAGACACCCCCGGCTGCCGCGCGCGAGGCAGAGACGACGCGTGCGGGTGCATGCAGTGTGGAGCGTTGTCAGAGTGAGCCGAATCGAACAGAAGTCTCGGCCTCGTCTCCCTTCATGTCTGAAGGTTGCCGAGCGCCTGGCTCCGGGCACAGGCCGGTGCTGCGTCGAGACGATCGCTCCACCCCCTCGATGTCGATAGGTCTGCCGTACCCCGGCGCGGGTCTCTGGTACCTTGTGGACAAGAAAGTGGCGTGTGGACCGGAGTTGCTGATTTCCTGTCTCTTCGAGGCCCGGCTGACCGAGTGCGGGGCCGACGAAGAAGGCGGCAGGTTGACAGAGAGAGGACGAGATGAAGGGAGCGAGGGGAAGAAGGGACTCGTCTCCGGGGACAAACGGCAGTCTCACAGACCGCAGGGTGACGCCCCTTCCACCGCGCGGGAAGACGCACCTGCGAGTGTTTGTTTCCGCCCGGCGCCGAGCGCAGAGACAGTCGCGCGGATGACGGCTGCGCAGGCGCCTTCCGGCTGTGGAGAGAAGAACGCTTGTGCCGACCGTGCAAGCAACCCAGGGGAGGAGACAGCAAGACGCGAGGCCGTGTGGGAGGAAGCGAAGCCTCCGAGGCAGGGAGAAGAAATCAAGTCCGAGAAGCTGAGTGCGCCGAGGCGCGGATCGAAAGATCCTCGAGTGTCTGCGTCTGGGGACGCACAGGAAGACGCCTCCCCTGCAGGCGAAGTGAATCCGGGCGAGAAAGAGAAACCGCACAACACGCAGGAGGGAGACAAGCGAGAGCGAGACGACGAACGAGGACCCAACTCAAAGCAGGAAGATGCTCAAAGCCGAAGGGGACAAACTCAAGACCAGCGCAGACGTGCGCACCTTCACAGCATCCGACCCTGGGCAATCGCCGCCACAGGACGAGTCGATGGAAGTGAAGGCATGACCATAGGTGAAGCTGTCCGACGGCTTCTCCAGGCTTATGAACTCTACCGGTAAGTCACACCTAACAGCGGGACTGCGTCTTTCAATATATATATATATATAGAGAGAGAGAGAGAGAGAGATGTATATATATATATATATGTAGATGCGTGGGATCAGGTAACGCAGTAGGCAAGTCAACGCGTGTTTATTAATTGGTGTGAGGAAAGTGGGTGTCGTGCGAGCTGTGAGTTTTTTTCTAACGGTTTTTGCGGACGTTCACGGGCTGTCAGAGAGAGGCCTTCCTGGGAGTGGAGAACTCGGGACTTCGTGTGGCGTGCTGCACATCGCGACGTTTTCGAGACCGTCTCTTTCGGTGTTGTGCTGCAGGCCGGACATCGGCGCAGTGCGGGGCATGGACTGCCTGGCATCGATCCTTCTCTGCTTCATGTCTCTGCCCGCTGCGTTTGTCGCCTTCGTCAACCTGCTGCCGAGTTTCCATTTGCTCGACTTCTACGCGCCTGCCGAGCAAGCGAGCCGCCGTCTGCTCTCCGTCAAGTTCGAGTTCTTCGACGGCGTGCTGCGGAGTCGGGTCCCGTCCCTCCATCGACACTTCAAGGGTCTCCGGATCCACGCGAACCTTTATCTTCTCCAGTGGCTGGAGACTCTGTTCGCGAACGTTCTGCCTTTTCAGACTCTCTGCCAAACGTGGGACGCAATCCTTCTCCTGGGCGAGGTAGGCGCCTGACTCGCAGAAAAGGGAAGCAAAAAAAGGCGGAGCCGACAGCTTGTCTCTCTCCAGTCGCCGCGCCTTGAGAACGGCGCAGGAGTCGGTGGAGGAAAAGACGCATGGCTGACCGAGATACAGGGGACCAAAGACAGACTCACCGAACGAGCCTTCAGAACCCGTTGTGTGTGTGCGTGTGTGTGTGTGTGTGTGTCCTCTCCGGTGTCACCCCATACGCGACGCTTTGGCTCCTCGGTCCTGTGTGTCTGCTTGTCTCCTCGCTCAGGGCTTCACCTTTCAAGTGGCGCTGGGTCTGCTCAAGTACTACGAAGCGGAGCTCCTCGCCAACTCCTTTGAGGGATGCATGGTGATTCTCAGTCGCACGGCTCGGCCCGACGACGACGAGACGGGCGCCTTCGATTCTCAGCGGTTTTTCCAGTAAGACAACATCAAATGACCTCCAAGGATGGAGACGCGCTCCCAGGAGACCCTGAGCGCTACGCGCACAGGCGAAGCGTCGCGCGTTTTTCAAAATCCGTTTGTGTCCGGCCTCACCCCGTGGCGAGAAAAGAGCCCGGCGGCGTGGCGCCTCAGTTATTTGATCTATGCCAGAGTGTGGAGGCGGTGCCGGGGCAGTCTACAACTGGTTTCTCAGCTTCGCGTCTGTCCCCGCAGTGGACGGATAGCGCCCAAAGTGGGACGTTCAGAGGTCTGCGCGAGAAAGTGAGGTTCCTACAGCGGATGGTGAACGTTTTCTAAAAACGAACGCAACCCCCCGTTTTACCGAGGTTGACGGACGCGAGCCCCCAACCAAATGGTTTCGTGCAGACGAAACAAAGGGAGGAGTCGCCAGGGAGCGAGGAGACAAAGCGACGCGTCACTCTTTGCGCTGTCTTCGTGGGATCTTGCTCTCTGCGATTGCAGGTGTGTCGACGTGTGCCCAGTGGATCGGCAGCAATACAGCCGGCTGCTGGCGAACCAGCGGGCGGCAGATGAGAAAACCGAGCTTCTCAACGCTTCCACGCGCACGGCCGTCTGACGGTTGCTTCACGACTTCGGCGCCACCTGCCGGCTCTCAGTTCCTCCCTTTCTGCAGCCCGCCCAAGGACAGAAAGCCTCAAAATTTTCAACCGGCGTCCCAACCTCTATATGCATGCATGCATGCAATTGCTATATATATGCATATATATGTATATGTATGCCTGCATGCATGTAAACATTGACGCTGTGTCAGCGTTTGTGCCGAAGAAGGAAGAAAATGTCGGCAAATCTGTCGATGTGCGTTCCGGTTTTCGGCTTTTTTTCCCGATATCGAGCGGGTTCTCGTGCACGGTGTAGCTGTTTGAGTTTGCATGCAGAGCGATTTTTGCCGGCAAAAAGAACTGGGCATATCGGCCCGCTGTTGCCTCCGAGGGCGTCCTCCTGAGTGGGGGGCGTTTTTTGCGTGGGCATCGTCTCGTGGAAAGTGGAGAGGCTTGCGCCGGCGGTTCGCAGAAAGAGCGCGTTTTGGCAACTGGACGGTCTGCCGCTACCACCCAGCCTTTCTCAGCGGGAGTTACACGAGCTGTATGGCCTTTTAATCCGGGAACGGGCGGTGGAATGCGATTCAGAGGCGCGCTCTTGCCTCAGGGATTTGTCAGGACTTCAGATCGGTCAGAGAGGGCCGCTTCAGGAACGAACGCGACATGTGAGCGGTCGTCTAGTGTGACAAGTTTTGGTTCTCTCGCCATAACCCTCGAACGAGAAAACTGCGGCAGTCGCCACCCTTCACCCTGAGCACCTTCGCGCCTGTTCGGATTTTTTATCTCCATCTTTGAATGTCATCACGTCCAACGCACATCCTTACAAGAATATACGCACACCTATATTTACATACATATATGCGTATGTAGATATGTATGTGAAGTGTATCGGGCAGCAAACCCTGAGTCCGGTAAGTTCACATGCATCCTGCACGTATTTAGCGGGAGCATGTCTACCTGTATCTAGAGAGAGATGTATGGGCATAGCATGAGGAAAGATGGTCACACTGCTGTATATATAGGTAGATAAAGATATGTCGATGTGTGCCACATGGAGAGGCTAGAGTCGCCAAGGACGAGAGAACAGGCCTTGCGAAGGAGCGTCACGGTTCGATTCGGTGTTCTTTTTCCGGATATTTCTTGGCATTTGGTATTTTTTGAGGCCGTTTTCTGTGGACCTGGCAAAGGCCCGGTCGCAGAGAGACACGCGGACACTTTTCCGTTCTCCTCCCCTGAGTTCGACGATTCCTGCCGTCTGGTCTTCTGCCGCCCCTGGGTTGTGTTCCGTTTTTGTCCTTCTCAATGGTGCTTCTCGTGTCCGGGGGGGAGTTTCCCTTTTTCTCCGGAAAAAGTCTGTCAAATTGTCGCCTCCCTGTTGCCCCACCGCATCCCTGGCACATCGTCCACGGCGTGCACTCGCGGCACCACACAGCTATGTCTGAGCGACAGCTCTCCGAGAGAGACGCGCACACGCCTGTCCCAACGCCCGCGCCTGCCTGCCTATCCAATCGCTATAAGGTTACAACCTCAGAGCGTTTACACGGCTGTGAGCATCGCAGAAAGGACGTGCGCTTCCCTTCTCGCCTGTATGTCGCCTTCCCTCTGTGTCTCCCAACACTCGCGCCTGTCGACGCTTTCTCGCTCTTCCCGAACAACGCCAGAAAACAGTTTTTTGAGGCTGCTCGAGTCTCTCTCGACGTCAGCCGGGACGAAGCGCCTAAATCCGTCTCTGCATAAGTGTCGCCTTTCCGTCGTGCAGAGCCTCGCTCTTCCACAAAAAAGTTGAGAAAACAGTCACGCAGCGTCCTCTGCACTTTTCTCAAGCACCCACACCCAAATAATCGGGCACAGCTCTGGCGCCGCAGAAAGCAAACGCCAAATGCGGTGTGCATGCGTAAACCCGTACGCGGCGACAACGCGCGCGCGCGTCTCTGCTTTCTCTTTCCTTCTTTCTGCTCCCCATTGGTCGCGTCTCCGGAGCGTCTCTCCGCCTTTCCGGGCTTCTCGTCGGGGTTTCCTTCCTCGCTCTTTTTTCCTCAGCCCCTGCGCTTCGACAGACGCCACGCGTTCGGCTCTGCAAATCTGTCGTACAGCGGCTCTATTCTCTCGCGCATCTTTCTCCTCGACAGCCGCTGCTGATCCGCCTAGAAAACGCACGCGCAGCAGAGTAGAAAAGACCAAAATGCACTCCTGTACCTACAATCACACGCATGAAAATGCTTCACACCCCCGGTATACCCGACACCAACTAGATATATATATATATATATATATATATGCTTTATGTGTGGGCAAATGAAATGAGCATCTCTCTGCAGGTGGGTATCTATAGATAGGCACACATATGTACGTATAACTTGTTACCTAGAGATAGCCATATCTGCATCTGCATTTCCGCATATCTCTGTTTACACAGGTGCCCAAGAGTATATGATAGGCATGTGAGGGAAAAGGGAAGGCCTTACCAATTTGAAGAGCTTGGGCGCAACTTCGACTAGCCACTGAGGTTCGATTGTGCAGCAGTCGCGCAGGTACTCTCGGGTGGTCAGGACGAGTTCGTGGTAAATAAGCCATTCAGGGTGACGATTGTACAAGGCGCTGGAAGGATGCAAAAAGACTTGCGTGTGGTCCACCAGCGTGCGATAGCCTTCTTGAGGATCACGGCGGCACGCGTGGCGGAAGTATCCCGCGCAGATGCAGCGGCCTGCGACGAGAAACGCGGCAACAGAGGGCAGAGCGACGTCTCGCACTGGCGACCAGCGACACACGAGGCGAGGGATCCCAGGCGAACCAGTCGCGCGCCCGGAGAGGACAGAACAGCCCCACAGAGCCAAGCAGATCCCCATACGAAAAAAAGACTGAAAACAAACACGCGAAACACCCTACTGCATTCACACGCAGCATCCCCTACACGCATGGGAACATCTGTGCAAAGAGACCCAGAGAGATACAGGTAGACGTCCACATAGTTACACTGATATACGTAGACGTACGCATTTACTGATAGGTATCCATAGAGCGGGACAGCCAGAAAACTTTCAGACATATATATATATATATATATATATATATATATAAACAAGCAGACACTGCATCCTTGTTCTTGTTACAAGGAGAGATGAATCAATCGATGTGTACAGTTTTGATGGCGAACGCAAAATTCTATGCATTCCTAGCGAGAGGTGAGACTATTTCCTCACGAATTCGATTGTAGTCTTTGCCTGCGGAGATGACGTCGAGTTTGTATCTGTCCATGATTGTGATAAGCTGCTTTCGGACATCCTGAGCGCGCCGCATCGCGCGACTCTGCAAATTGGAAGAAAACACAAGCCTCGCAAAACAAAAACGCCACTCAACACCTCACACAAACACCCCGTAAAGGCATACAATATTACTTACGTTTGCATGTATACATATATGTTTAGATATCCATATTTGTATACATATATATATATATGTAGCGTTTGTACTTGCACACGGGCTCTCGGAGGTTGACGATTTTCAGGAACGGCTAGGCTGCGAAACTGAGTGAAGGCGGAGGCTCGGCGCCCACACATCGCCGCAGATTACCATCGCCATACAGATACTCGATACACAGGCAGAAATAGGTAGGCAATACGTAGAGATATACGCGGACCGAGACAGACAGGGCGACGCACGGACGGGTCGCCACAGCCAGGCATCTAGAAAGACCGACAGGTCGATTCAGCTGTTTGAAGCTGCCTAAAAGGACAGAGCTGTGAAGTGTGTCTCGGCGACACGTTTTTTGCCTGCGTCGGACGAACCTGGACGAAGTTCTCAAAACACCACGAATTGGCGAAGCGGTTGCGTTGCCAGCCTCTGTAGATTTCCAGGTAAGTCACGTGGTCTCCTTCAGGCTGGTGGAAGCAGCTCTTACGCTGGTCCGACATGGCTTGTTTGTCCTGAGAAGCCAAGAGGCGCGCGAAAAACGGAACCGACTCACGGTTTGCACCGTTCGCTGGTCACGCGCCTCCCAAGGAAACTGATTGACCTTCAGTCCGCCGAGTCCCACGACAGTCTCAAGGGATGTGACGCACCCTAAGTGTCCCTCGGCGCTGTGTGCATCTCTCCTTCGCCCACGAAGACCATGTCTCTCTTTCACACAAAGGACATCCCCTCGGCAGACACCAGCGACCACCTGCACACTGTATCTACCTAAATAAATACAAATATAAACACATAAACACATACATATGGATACGCGTATGCCTACGTAGCTGGACTGACATGCATACAGAAATATACACGAATGGGTCAATACATATATACATATATATATATATATAGCTAGCTAGATTACACACGCTTCATGCATACGTAATTTGGCGTGTGATTAGAGCCTTTTCCTTAACGAGACGCACGCGACGACTCCCTAGATCCTCGGTCTGCATGTGGGAGAACTCCTGGCCACTGCGCCCCATCTCGCTGAAGAGAAGGGATTGTTCCTTCACCGTTTACGCCTCGTACCTTCGGTCTGTAGAAGACGTTTTGTACGCTCAACATGGAGACAATCGTGATGATTTCGTCACTGCATTTGAGATCGACACTCGCCAGAAGCATCTTGCTCAGCTGCGGCTCCATGGGAAACTCCGCCATCTTCCGGCCAAGGCGCGTCAGCAGGCCTTCGTCGTCCAAGGCTCCTAGCTCATACAAGCTCTCCAAGGCATTAATCAGAGTCTGAAACGAAACAAAAGAGGAAACGGAGAACCAAGCATTCACCCGATGGAATCTATCCCTCTACCTTCAACCATAAATTTTTACCTATCGCATATACGCAGCTGCATACACCCTCAACCATATATATATATATATATATATATATATATATGGTAAATGCATGCACAAATCAATGCCTATCAAGCTTCCCACACAGATACTTGCTGAAGGATGTGTATGCATAGATACACATTAATCTGCTTGCATGCATTGGCTGTCATGCTGCGAGGAAGAAGAGGGTCGGACGGCGCTCCGCATCATTTTCCCCACGTCCTGCTGGAGCCGTGTACTGGCTGTGGCCTTCGCGAAGACCTCACCTGGACGGGTGGCGGATCCATGAAGTCGAAGTTCAGCATGTCGTTCACGCCCATCGCTTTGAGAAGAAGCACAGTGTTCTCCAAGTTCGTTCTCTGGATCTCAGGCACTGCCACAGGCAGCATCTCGCAACGGTATGCCTGCTCAGTGTACAGCCGGTAGCACTTGCCGGGACCTGAGAGACAGGGCGCGCGACAGAACCCGACAAAGAGGCGCTCGCGACGCCGACAAAAAGGGGAACGTGCGCCGGCGCAAATCGACGCGGCCTCTCACAGCGCCGAAACTCCAGAATGGAAACACACCAGCAGCGCGGGAACCAGACGGGAAATCGAAACGCATGCACGGACGCAGACGTATTGCGAAAGAACGGTGAGGAGCGAGACACGAGTAGGGCGCGATCCTAATCTCGAGAGAAAGAGAGACGGATAGAGGTTGAGGGGGCCACGAGAGAGAGAGATGCCGACCCTGCGAGAAGAGAAAAGGGTTGAAACGGAAATAGACAAAGAGCGACAGAACTACTTTAAGGTCGACGTGGACAGGCACTGCCTCAAATGCGGCGGCCGTTATACACAGGCGAGAGGCGAGAGAGTCGCCAACAGAGAGGAGGCAGGCGATCGACGGCACACGCGAAAAAGCTGCTGGTAAAGAGGGTGCACGGCGACGGACCTGTGCGACCCGCGCGCCCCGCTCTCTGTCGCGCATTTGCTTGGCTGATGGGAGCGACGACAAGGCTGTCCATGCCAGTCTTTGGGTTGTACATTTTCATCTTGGCAAATCCCGGGTCAATGACAAAGTAGATTCCTGGAATCAGCAGCAGCCACCACAAGCCGACACCTCTCACTGGACAACGGACGGAACTGCGCTTCTCAGAGAAAAACACACGAAACGGTGACCTAAATGCACGCGCTCGCGTGTGTGTGTGTGTGTGTGTGTGTGGATACACCCACCCGTACTCCAACTCGCGGTACATTCCCTCCGCATATATATATATATACATATGTGTATATTTGTAAGGCCGTGTGCGTTTTAATGAGTCTGCATTCCTGGAAACGGCTCGCATAGAGCGAGGATCATCTCTGGAAGAGTTGGCATACGCTTCCGAATTTTCTCTTTGTTCTCTTGTCTTCCAAGACCGCTAGCGGGCTGGTCGAGTCGCCGCCCCTCAGGGCGACTGCGGGGGTTCGGCCGCCGTCGCCACTCTCTTCTTGCTGGTTCTCCTTCTCCCGCCTTCGCTGCCTCTCTCTTCTTGCTGCTTCTCCTTCTCCCGCCTTCGCTGCCTCTCTCTTTCGCGCTGCGCCTCGCGCCTTACCGTCAATGGTGAGCGACGCTTCGGCGATGTTTGTCGCGACGACACACTTTCTGCATCCTGGAGGCGCCGGGTCGAAAATCATCGTCTGCATTTCCGACGGCAGCGCGGAGTAGACGGGGAGGATGATCAGGGGAGGCGGGTTGGTACTCTCCAGCTTCTGCATGCGCTCGTGCAGCGTTTGGCAGGCCGTGTCGATCTCCTCCTGTCCAGTTAGGAAAAGGAGAATGTCCCCAGGCGGCTCGCAGAGGTGAATCTGCAACACCGTGATCAGCGACGCCTCGACGTAGTCCGCCTCAGGCTCCTTCGTGTAAAGAATTTCCACGGGAAAGGTCCGGCCAGGAATCGTGAAAATGTGCGAGTTGAAAAAGTAGTTGGAGAACTTCTCTGCATCCAACGTCGCAGACGTCACAATCAACTTGAAATCCGGACGCCGCCGACAACAGTCCTGCAGAAAACACAAACCCGTTGCAAATCGTGTGGCGCACAGGCGAGCGCGCAGGCGTCTAGGGGCGCATGCAGGACTGAAATGGAAACCACAACTCGACCCAGACGCCACGACGAGCGCACGGGCACCGCAGAGCGCAAAACAAGCGCCGTGAATTTCGTGGCTCTGGAATGCATACGGACCTCAGATGACTGAGTCAGACAAGCGACAGACGTCAGCCTGCAAATACGTCTGCGAACGCATGCGCGCGTGGACACCTTTGCATGCGCACAGCTCTGTGCGGTCGAAGACCGAATGCATACGGGCATATATGCACTTGTGTATGCACTTCTATGTATCTATGAGTATGTCTGTTACGTGTAGGTATGTATGTGTAGTATCTGCGGTATAGGGAAGGACACAGGTGCGTTTCGGTTCGAGGTTCTCTCCTTCGCATGCAGGTGTTCGGCGTGTATCTGTCGCAATGGCCGTTCCTGTCCGGTGCGTCATCTGCCGCCAAGTTGTGTTCCTCGTTCTCTAATCTTTCTCGCATCACCGAAAGTTTTGCGGCGAGAAAACGTGGCCAGGCCTCCCGCCGCTCGCAAGCGGCTGAGGGCGGACCAAACGAGGAGTGTGCAGGAGCGCCGCAAGCCCGCGGTAAAACTTCTTTCTTCGACGACGCGACACTAAGCGACGCGCCACCCATGCAGAAACACACAACTACAAGATCAATAAAAGTCTACAACTATACGCAACTCCATCTGCTTAAGCCTGTTTGTGAATAATCACAGGCAAACGTGTCCGTGCCTGGAAATACCTCACACAAACACTCCTATCCGACAGGCCTTTTCGCGTTTTCCTTCAGTCGCGCTTCACACATAAACGCAGACAGCGACCAGTGTGTACAAACACACAAAGACACAAATGCACACAAGTACCCTGACATGTACACATATGCAGGCACACGTATACACACATATACACACCTGTACGCACTTATACACATCTACAAGCGAGTGGACCTGGCAGTGTCTGGGCATTCGTGTAAAAATCGTACCTTGAGGAGGCCGAAGAGGACGTCTGTGCTGATGGTTCGTTCGTGCGCTTCGTCAAGCATGACAACGCAGTAGCGTTTGAGGGAGGCGTCGACGAGCGCCTCTCGCAAGAGCATTCCATCCGTCATGTACTTGATGATGGTGTCGGGACTCGTGCAGTCTTCGAAGCGGATGTTGTACCCGACTTCCTGTCCCACTCGGCAACCAAATTCTTCCGCCACGCGTTTCGCGACGGAGATTGCCGCCACACGTCGGGGCTGCGTGCAGCCAATCATTGTCCCGGGAGTGACCAAGCCGGCCTCTGCAATGTACTGCGTCATCTGCGTCGTTTTCCCTAAACAAAGAAAAAGGCATGACGCCAGTGTGCCGAGTCACCACAGAACACTCGCTAGCACATAGCAACTCACATGTGTCCGTATGTATATATATATATGTTTAAATTTAAAAACAGAGGCATGTGTGTGTAAATATGTACGCGTCGATTTGCAAGGGTATGCATATATGTGTGCCTAGGTACACAGGCGTACAGAGGTAACAAACGAGAGTATACACTTGCAGGCATGGACGCAGCGGCTTCAGGACATTCGACGGGGGGATCGAGGCGCTTACCGCTTCCTGTTTCTCCGATGACAATCAGAACTTGATTTTCTTTGATGGCCTTCAACAGAGGCTCTCTGAGGCGATAGATCGGGAGGCCTTGTCTCTGCTCCGCAATGCTTTTGTTACTCTTCTGCCCAAAGCTCACGCTCTTCCCAATGTACATCTTCTTCCACTCTGGCATCTCGTAACTCGTCTGCCCTAACCCCTGGACAAGGACACACACAGCGCAGAAAACATTGGTGCGTCGCATGATGGCACGCATGCAAGCAAACAGGTCTAGATTCAGAGTCGCCTTGACTCCACACGCTTGCGGCGCGCCAGTCCCCCTTACGGATCCAGATACACTCGGCCACAGACCGACCCTGTAGGCAGGCTAGTGTATACATCCATCTACGCAAAAGAATATGTAATGATACATGCATATATACATATATACATGTACATATATACATCCTTACATATATACTTCTATATATACATATAAATATATATATATATATATATATGCGCTTCAACTAGGTAAATATGTGTGCATGTGCACATACTTGCTGAATAACCATCACATATATCGTTGAAAGCAGATCTCCACAGAGCGGTGGATATCAATAAAGAGCCAGCGGAGGCACAAGGCTGTCGTTTTGGTACCTTTAAGGCTTGGGCGATCGTGCGTTCGCCCGGTCCCGGAGCGGGATCCTCCCAGGGTCGACTCATGTCTTTGGGGATGGAGTCGAGAATTGCGGCTTCTTGCGCATTTCGGATTTCCCTTCTTTCTTTTGCCAAGGCCGTGGCGGTGGCGGCGGCGCGAGCGAGGGAACCGTCCGGATTTGCGACGATCTTCACTGGACTCAACTGCATGCCAGTCCGCGTCGTCTGGCCTCGGAGGAAGAGCGCCTCGTCTTCTCGAATCTCGATTTCCACGTCTTCGTCCACTTCGACCGACGGAAGGATCCCGAGCTCCTCGTCGAACAGCGGATGCTCTTCGCGCGTGAGAAGCCCGCTGTGAAGAAGTTGCTGAGCCTCCCACTTGTCGAAGTCGCTCATGAGTCTGCAGAGAGACAGCCAAGAACGCTCGGGCACGGCGACCGATCGGCGTCAAAAAAAACGGAGAGACCCCGAACACGGGCAGGAACAAAGCGGCAAGGGAATTACCTTGATTCACGCAACGCGAAGCAGGACGAAGAGCCTCCGGCAAACGCCCAAAGCTCGAGATTTGACAGGTATCTCCTTTCGCGATTCGAGCCTTACTTGCGCTTTCGGCAGTAGAGCGACTCAACAGTGTTGTCTTTGGAGTCGATCCGAATCCCCGTCAAGCGTCCAATACCTTGTTTCTCTCTCTCTTCTGCTTCGTCGTCGATGCGAATCTTCTTCATCTCGCCAGTGCTGTCTTCTACGATACAGCGACGCAACAGTCCCAGAACCGAGACGCTAGGGGGTTTACACGTTGGAAACAGTGAAAAGCACGGCAAACAGAATTCCCCAGGCACGGCCCGATCAAACGTAGAAATCCCTGTGTCACGACCGCCGTCCCCTTGTCGAGAGGCGGAGACACAGACCCCTGCGAAGTCGGGCCGCTAGATTTTGAGACAGACAAGTATATATGGATGTTTGAACACCGATCGAGAGATGTTTGGACACGTGGATCGGTACGTCCGGTACACATCGATACAGAGGGAAGACACACAAGAGACGCACAGACGGCTGTTGAGCTCCTCTCGCGCTGCGGCAGTGTACCGGCCCAGCTGCCGGCGCTTCTCCCGGCGGAGGACGTCGAGCATGTGCAGAGTCGCGCATGTGCGGAGTCGAGCATGTGCGGAGTCGGGAGCATGTGTGGCGTGGCCTGCGTTACCTTCTTTTTTGGCGAATTCGCCTCGAGGCTTGAGATCCTCGCCTGTCTCCTGGTCGACTTCGCGCATGGACAGCGAGATCTTGGACCCCGCAATGCCAAGGATTTTTACCTTGACAGGCATGTTGCGGTGCACAACGTCCCTGGACACAAGCATCACACAGCACGGCGCGCGCGTTCAGCGGCCGGAGAGCGCGGCGTCTCGCATGCAGTCTCGCTCGGAGACGAAACGCTCGACAACCGCTCTGCGCGCGCGAGCTCGAAGCTCGCCACAGGGGGGGGGGGCGTGTCCCAAGGAGCCCGCGAATGCGGAGTGAACGAACCGCGTCAGGCAGACGAGAAGCTAGGCAGAGCCTCTGCACAGAAGAACTGAGCCCGCAGCGGCATAGAGCGCGGAGTCCGGCGCACCCTGGGAGAGCGCCCAAGCAGGCAAGGAAAAGGAAAGAGTGGGCGAAGCGTGTAGGAAAAGGAGAGACAGTGTCGAAGCAGAACCCGAACGCCTGCAGACGCCACATCCCCCCCCAACGCGGCGAAGACTTTGAGAAGGAAGGAGGGGAGATGGGGAAAAGACGGAATGTGTGGAAACGGCGACCCCGGAAAGCGGGCTGCATGCGAAGACGCCGAGACGTACTGCGGCTGGACAGGGCGTCCATCGGTTTTGACCATGTCGGCAATGTGGAGGAGTCCTTGTCGGGTTCCTTCGTCGAATTCGAGCCGCACGAAGCAGCCGAATTCGACGACTTTGTCCACGACTCCCTCGTAGATCGCGTATCGAATCATCGGACCTTTCCTACCGTAGTAGTGCGCAGGAGCTTTCCCGTCTGTCTTCGGCGCTCGCTCGGCTTCCCCCTCGGCCTTCTTGCCTCCCAGCGGGATGCTGTTCGCGCCAGACTGCACGGGTGCAAACTTCGAGTCTCTGCCGCGCTTCAGCGCCTCCTTCTGTTCTCTCTGGAGCTCCTTGTCGTCCTTCTCTGCGTTCAGCAGACGCTGCGCATGCTCCGACAATGGGGCAGAGTCGTCGGGTCGCTCCAGCTGGAGCTCGGGCCGCGAGAAATCGTTCGGCATGCACAAACCGGGGAATTTCTTCTCCTTCTCTGTCAGCTCGTGGCCGGGAAGGGGAGGCGCGCAGGAGGCCTCAGAAGCAGCGGAAGAGGAAGGAGCGGTACTTGTTTTTTTCCCGGGGAGGTCGAGAACGCTCGCCTTGGCGGATGCCCGTTTCTTCTGGGACAGCTTCTGAATGGTCGTGTAGAGCGACACGGCGAGCGAGGAGGAGACAGCCGCGCCATTCTCTTGGAGCCGCTCCCGGAACTCTTCGAGGGAAGACGCCTCCTCGCCGAGATGCACGACAAACTCGGCGAGGTCTCTGTCGTTCACGCCCCAGTGGTTGTGGAGCTCGGTGGTGATACGCGAGATGACGCTCAGGCGTTCCAGGACATCCATCTTCCCCGGAAAAACAGGCGAGACACCCTGCGGCGGAGGGAGACGTCGAGGACTCAAGGAAGGCGAGCGAGACAGGCAGCCAGGCGCCCCGCCCGGGGGGAAGACACAGGCTCCGGGCCGACGAAACAGACGCCTCAGAGTGGGGTGAGAAGCGCCAAAGACGGAACTCGTGGGTTCGAAGGTCCGTAATCGTCGTGGCCACGTAACGGCCTTTGTCGGCAATCGGAAGAAGCCGACAAACAACACACAAGAGCCGCGTGAGTGGAGACGGGTCGGGAAAAACAGAACGGCGTTAGCCGCGGGCGCGCGCGTGCGCGAGGGGGACACTCAGGAGGCGAAGAAAGTGGGAACGCACGAAACCGAAGAAGCCTTGTACAGTTCAGAATCCCTGCAGCAGCGAGATGGAAGAGGGTGAGCAGAAACAGCGAGGGTGGGCCACGAGAGAAGAAGAAACGCTCGGCGTCATCTTCTCACGGAGTCTGTCATTTTTCACCGGTTACCAAAGGGTTCGAAGGGGGTGCTGCGAGTTTACAGCAAGCAAACCAGAATCGAGGACAGAAAGGCCCATCTAATCGAAAGGCGTTTCTCCCTTTGTCTTTTACGAAAACGCGGAAAATCGACGCAAGAAACGCGGGAGTCGAGCGCATGCAGTCGACCTTGCGTTCATGACGGGGATCTCGGCGCAAATCTGGAGGAGGATCGGCGGCAAACCACCGCTGAAACCGGCTGACTGAGACACGGACTTTTAATCGTTCTCCGAGAAGCAACCGGTGGCCTGCTGTCGCTGTTCTTTCGGGCAAAAAGCTCCGTTGAAACCGGGGCGGAAAAGTCGGCGCGCCTCGAGACATGCGACGGCGAAGGCGTGACGAAAAACGCTCAAGAAGAAAAAGGCGAATAGCTGAAAAGCCCGGAGTTTACAGCGAGGAATATGCAGACGGCTGATTCGGGTGAGTTAAAACCTTTATAAAGTCGAGAGTGCCGTATTTCTTCGCCTCTTGAGTTGAGCGCCGCAGCAGCGAGAGGAACTCGGCGGGGAAGGAATTTCTTTGAGTCAGAACAAAAGGGCCAAAGACACCGGCAGATGAGAAAAGCGCGCGAAGCGGTCAAGAGAAGGTTGAAGAAGGAAGAAGTGAGGGAAGACGAAGGCGAACCGTCGCAAACGTCTTTCAAAGCGAGTAGGACACATACCCAGGTCGAACGCATGCACCAACCTCTGAAGAAAGTATCGCGAGAGGGAGGCACTGGCCCCGAACGAGCAGTCGACGCATACAGCTGCGCGCTCGCAGGCGAGTATCTCTCGTGGTTCCCTCTCTTCTGGTAATCTGCGGGCGCTGATTTTGCAAGAATGGCTCTTTGCAGAACAGCGGGGACAGGAGGAGTACCCTATCCGAGACTGCCCCGTCGATATGTCAAAACGTGGAGCCCGTCAAGCAAACGCGCCTGCCGTGTCGGAAACTTGTCAGCGCTTGTGGGTTCGTTCTGCTTCTTTCTTGTTCCGTCGCCTCTGGATTTAAAACCAGCAAACTCGTAGCAGGCAGTGTCATGCAGGCACGGCAAGCACGATTCCCGAGTCGAGCGGATCTTTTCGGGTGACGGCGGCCTTCTCGCGCCTCCTTCCCATTGGTGGCCTTTCAACGGGCTGCCAAGGCGCCGGAAAGCTATTGAGTCACGCGACAAGATCGCAACTTTCACCTGGTTCTCCTTTGCAGCTGTAGAGCCTGGCCCCGTTGTAGAGATCGAACCGGGTGAACTGCGAGCATTGGCTGCTCAGGTAGGTTCACCTCGCTGAGTGGTGCGACACTGGCAAGAACCTGGAAGAGTCGGTTGCGTTCTGGGCTGCTCGGAGGAGAATTTCCGCGTGTCTTTCCGTGTGAACCGATTCCAACTTCACCACTCTGATCTGTCCGCTCTGCCAGCGCGTGGTACCGGTCCTTTCCTCGACTAAAGTTGGAAGGAAAAGCAACTCGGGGAAGGCAACGAACAGTGTGACTAAGGTGTGTGGATGAGTGTATGTTCTGGGAAACCAAGTGGAAAGGCTTTCTTTTCTTCCTCGCATTCGTGTGCTTCCGAAGAAAAAAAACGCCGGAGAAGCCGCTGAGGGCGCGACGCAACTACTGGCGACAGACGGGGGGTGTGCGCAGCTTCCGGATCTCTTTTTTGGCAGCCAGAAAAGAGTGGACAGAATGACAGCATGGTCGAGGTAAGGAGCAGAAAGGCAGTGGAAAGCGGAAGCAAGGCGGACAGGACCGCCAGGCAGCAGGCCTAGCAGAGTCAGGCACAAACCACGGCGCGAGAGAGAATCTTCCCCAGCACCCTACCTAGCTCTCCGGCACACATGTTAAGAGATGCTGTAGCTTGGAAAGCGCATAGGAATCCTATACTGTTCTATTAGCTTTTCGACGCCCGCAGTTGGACGCGTGGGAGAAAGACTCCCTGATTCGGCACGAGAACGCCTTCGTGGGGCGACGGCGTCAACGGTGTTCTGACGGAATTCTCTCTCCTTTTTTCCGGGAAAGCGACGTAGAGAGTCTGCCTGTTCAGACGCATTCCGTAAGTTCCCCTTGCATGGCTTCATACTCGCGAAGTTGTGCACGGCTGTGGCAACTCTGGTTCTAGCGGCGACACTGCCGCCGCGACTCTCTTCCGCTCGGACGGACCTTCTGCTCGGCATAACGCACGCCACAGAAAGTGAGAAGCTCGAAAAAGAGCAGAAGCGAAAGCAGAGAGCAAAGAGAGACGAGAAAAAACCAAGAGCCGTGGCGTGTGCAGACAATCGCTTCGCTCGCAGCGCGTGGCACGCCAGAGCAGCAAGAAAAGCACCGGACGGAGGCGAGACTCTTCCGTTGTAAGTTTCCCCAACGCCGCCGGGTGTCGTGTCCCCGTAGCCGACCTCATTTATCAACATTTACGTCTCACTGCCCGCGCGCACACGAAAGGAAATGTCTGGGAAGCTGAGAGAATCGCCTAGCAGCAGCCCCCGCCTGTAGATTCCGCTTTCTGTAGGTTCCCGCGCGGTGTTGTCTTCACCGTTTCGGGCCTCAGTACGTGCGATCTTTTCGACGCAACCCTCGGGAGACACGCTTCAGAAACCACCACTGCTTTTCGCCAGCAAGCTGAAAAAGTCCTGTCTACGTCACCAGATTCCCTCGTTGATGGGAGCATGCGTGGGGGCCAGCTGCGATGTGTCGGCACGAAACGTTTGACGGATCTCAGTTTCTCGCTCCGCAGCTGCCCTGAGCGGGCACATGTCTTGCGCAAATCCCGGAAGTCCGTCGAGCCCCGTGTCGCGGTCGGCGGTTCTCTCGTGGAAATGATTTCGCATGCTGTTTCTTGCCGTCTCTGCCCAAGTCTTTTTTTCTGAAAGGGTGTCGCGTTCCTGGCCTCAAGTGCGCATTCGTACCCTTCGTTTTTTCTGCGATGCCGCAACTTGGACGGCTCTGTGTCTGTGTCAACGGCTAGCTGTTACGACGCGTCCAGGACCCGTAGAAAGCCGCGCATCTTTTTCTTCTGCATAAAACATTTGTGAATTTGTACTGCCGTTGTGGGCTCCGCTCTAGGTGGCCTGTCCAGGAATGCCCGACAAAACACCCATGGCCCTGTAGCTGGTGAGTGAATCTCCGCCGCCTCGTTTTCTGCGCAAGATGAAACGGCCCGCGCTCTGTTTCGCAGCCCTCGTCGCTGCTGGTGCGATCGTTTCGACACCAAACGTCGCCGCAAAGAACCTCGCGCGAAGCCTGGGCCACCTGGACGCTTCCAAGCTTTTCGCGGCGATGCTCAGCCCTGACGGCGAGTCCAGAAATGCTTCCCTTCCACATTCTCTGTCATTCGCTGAAGGCGGGGCAGCGGCGCCTGCTGACCGCCCCCGAGACGCAGGGGTTACCGATTTGGCGTCTCAACTCCGTGTTCTCAAAAAGCGCTCGGACGAACGGCGGAAGGACAATGAACGGCGACAGAAGGAGTGGGACGAGGAGAAGGCCAAACGGGCCGCTACACGCCGACAGATAGGGGGCGAGGAGAGCGCTCAGGTGGATCCCATGCGCCGCCAGCGCGACCGGCTCGACGCTTGCCTAAGACAAGCGTCCCAAGAGCCTCCGAATATCGAGGATCTCTGCAAGGGCGTCGAAATCCCAGATGACTGCCGCTCGGTGGCCCAACACATCTTGTCGCGACAGGACTTCTCGAAACTGCATGTCACGTCCATGAACTTTCACATTTACTTCAACAGAGCGCCGCTCGCGTTTCTGTTCCCGGTGCTCGATGCAACAGACCTGCGTCTCTTGGTCAAGCTGTACATGTACATTACTAAATTTGAGGGATGTGACGGATTCTCCGTGGCAGACTATATTCAACTGGTCGCGATGGACGTGTTCTCCAGCGAAGAATATCTGGCCAAGGCGAATCACGCTGCGGATGTGTTTGGCGAGAAAGACGCACAGCTAGTGCCCAAACCCGGTTGGAAGGTTGCGGCTGTAACGCGGTGGATGAAAGCAAAGCCTGATATAAAATTTTTTGAGCAGCCTTTTCTGTTTGTCACGGCGGCGGTAGCTGCGATGCTCGAAGTAACATTGCGACATCCATTTCTTACGCAACTCGTCGATATGGCCTGCGTCGTGAGACCGCTGTGCCGCAAGGGACTTCGAGAGGTGCTCCTTTGGTCTCTTGAGCAAAACAGCATGTCCGTCCAGGATGTCCCACTGGATTCAGCGCCGAGGCCGCTTGTGGACCAGCTTCGCGTTTACTTGCGCACTCTCCTCGTAGGCAAATACAAGCGGGTGCGGAGCAATGGCGGCCGTGTGGCTGCGCAGTTCGTCTATGCGTATGGTTTGAAGCTATCTGAAGAGGCCTCAGGCACCAAGCTGTGAGAGGAAACGCGAGGTCTCCGGTCTCCCTCAGTAGCTCGAGTTACGTGGAAACCAGTCGTTACCTGGAGTGTCCCGAGCTGCACACGGGCGTCTCGTGCACTCAAAGCTCAGTCGAGTCCAGTAATTTCTTTTTCTTTTCGGGGAAGATGCGACAGAGCCCAAGGATGCTGACGCCATGGAACCGTAGTGCTTCGCGGTTCACCCCAAAGTGCGTTCGCAGGTGCTATGTCTCTGATTGGTAGGGAGAAAAGGCAGGCGAAAAACGTAGGGTAAGCAGGCCTTTTTACTCGTGTAAGTGTGGTATTGTCAGAAACCTCCTTGTTACAAAAGGCCACCACCGCCTTGTCCCTCGAGAGAGGATCAAAGTGATCGAAGCAAAGACGTGCTCCGCCGATCAGGCGAACGGCAGGTGCACAACATTCCTCGTATCAGCCACATGAGCTTGATGCGCAAGAGACTGTCAAAAGGCAACTCTGTGCATGCACTAGAAACTAGGGACTGCATTTTTGCCGCGCGTCTCGGTTCCGCGACTGACCTTGCCCCACCGATGTCCATGTCGCGCTGACGGCCTCTCTCTCTCAGTGGAAACGTCCCGGCGCGTTCAGTGTTTTTCTCTGCCTTTGGAAAAGCTTCTCGTTCCACGGCCGGGAGGCAGGAGTTAGGCAGCCGATGCCGCGATTTCGACAGGTCTACAGTATCCGCTAATCGAAAGTCCGGTCTTTCGACTCTGAGTGCGGCTGTTCAGAATTTTCACGTTGGATTGTCGGCGCCTTTCCTTAGTGAGTCACAGCGCCGTCTACCCGCGTACTCTCCGTGGTTCGAAAGTGCGTCTTCACAGAGGCTGACTTCTTGCCAAAGAGAGACCCGAGCGCGAAAGCGATTTTTCCCTAACGCGTCTTGGACCGTCTTCTTGTCTCTCACATTTCGCACTTTTCACGGCACACTGGCAGCGGAAAGCTACACACACGCCGTGAACAAAACGTTTCGGTGGGAGCACGGCGGGAGACAGGAGCGTCACAAGGGAACTCCGTCGTCTCCGTGAGGCTGAAAACCCGTCTCACATCTGTCGCCGTGCTTTGCAGTCAGCTCCACTCCCAACCTGCATCAGACACACCATGGCTTGAGCTCGAGGAGCCTGCCGGGGGTCTCGCGAAGCTCCAAAACCCTGTCTAGGACGCACCTTCCTCCGCCAGCCGGAACGAAGAGCTTCCCGACGGGTTTGTGGCAGACAAGGAGCCTTTGGGGAGCGTTCAAGTCGCGTTTTCCGGTGAGCTCTTTGCTCCCGTTTCGGCCACGTAAAACACCTCGGCGAGAGCCTCCCGTAACCGGCGGTGTCTAGACGCGTCTTCCTGTGCGACCCTTACTCGCTGTCCCACAGCAGAGGCGCTCGACGTAGATGCACGACGCATCGGTCTCCTTCGAATAAGCGGAATTTTGAAGCGGGGAAAAGCAGCACAGAATGTGACGTGACGTCGAGAGAAAACGCGCTGCGACGGCACGCGCGCTCGCATGCAGATGGAAAACTCGACGTGCCTCGCCACATGCAGACGCGGCTGAGTTGTTTTCTCTCCTGCCTACTTAAAATCGGCAAGTGCCCGCCACTGCCGCTCTTTTTTCTTTTCCAGTCGAGAATCGAGGGAGGCAGCGGGGAAGAGCTGGTTTCCCGTGCGGTTCGTTCCACGTCGCAGAGGCTCGATGGTGTGTTTCTGCCCCACGTGGCTTCCCTACGTCGCACAAGAACTTCCATTCCTCTCGCGGAGACACCCCGGTCGAGGGACGGATGCATCTTGCCCCTGGCTGCGTCGCATCTTCGCTGCGCCGTTTCCCCGCGCTGCCTCGACGAGTTTTTTCTTCCTGGTACTCATCCCTTTCCCTGCGAGACCGCCTGCCTGTCGGGCGAGCGTCGTCTGTGCCGGAGAGGGTGACAACGCAGCAGAAAGACGGCCTTAAAAGCCTGAGCAAACAAGCGAGAGACGGTCTCTCTGCGAGGCGCTCCTGCACTCGCGCCGCTCAGCTGCGCGGATCAGCTCTTTACCCCGGGCGGGTGCCGCCCCAGTCCCGACTCTGGAAAAAATAAAACCACTCACCATGACTCCCGCAGCGACCGTCGCCGCCGAAGGTGGCCAGCCTGCTTCCCAGGCTGCGGAGCTTTCGCGCCAAAGGGAGAAAAACCTTTCTCCCGACAGCGCTACTGCGTCCCAGCACGCCTCCCCCGCCTCTGTCGCTTCGTCTTTGCCAGCACTCGTTCGGGCCTCTTTGCTGCCTTCCGGAGCGCATCTGGAGCGGTGTTACAGTGTGTGCTGTACAGACACGCACGTCTTTGTGGGAGGCGGCAGCATAGCTGGCGTGGTTTGCGTGTGGAAACTCCCCGGTGACCTGCTCAGAGCTTTCGCTGCGCAGCACGGGGACGGCGACACCGGCGAGGCGACGCGCTTTCCTGCAAAAGATGGCCAGACGCCTGACCGAGCAGAGTGGGAGTTCGTCGGGGTCCTCGGCCCGATGGTGTCCCCCGTCGTTCAGCTGAAACTCAACAGCACGCGAGAGAGGCTCGCTGCTGCCACACAGACTGCGTAAGTCCACTTGAAAAGAAGTGCAAAGGCCGAAAAACGCGGCACAGTCTTCTCTCCTGACTGCCTTGCCGATGCGTAGGGCGCTCCATATCGTAGACACCCCGTTGCGCGTTCCTCTCGCTTTCTTGTCTCCCGTGCGCCCTCGCTCCGACCACCTTGAAGTTTTCCCACGTCTGCTGAAAGGTGAGGGGTTTGGCCTGCCAGTGCGGCCGCGCGAAAATGCGGCTGTCACGTCGGGCCTCTCCACTCCCCTCGCGTCCTCGGGAGGACGGTGCTGTCTTCTCTCCGGTTCTTCACCCTTCCTCGTCGTTTCTCGCGTGCATCTCCATTCACCCCTGTCTCGTTCACCGTTTCTCATGTAAACCACTTCTCTCTGTCTCAAGTCGCCTTCCACCTTTCGTTCGCCCTCTGTCCCTCTGCAGAATAGGTTACATTTGGGACGTGAGTCCGGCAGCTCTGGCGTCGCTCTCGCAGCTGACTGCCTCGGCGCATCTCTCGCTGTCTGTCTTTGCGAGTTTAACCTCGCCGTCTTCGGTCCCCTCGTGGCTTGGCGACGTCTTCGCGGCCGATCCGAGCGCCGCGTCGAACTCGTCGCTGTCGCCGACAGCGCTGCCCCCAGCCATCAGCGACCTGCTGCGTCTCGGGCCGAAACCCGTCGCAGTTCTCGGCGGCGCCGAGTCGCCTGCAAACGTGACTTGCGTCGAGTTCCTCCCCGACGGCTGCACACTCGCCGCAGGCAGCGGTCTCCCGCTCTCCGTAGACCAAGTTGGCCGCGAAGACTGCGTCTCGAAAGCTCCCCTCGGCATCTACCACTGCGAAAGCGGGCACCGCCTCGCAGAATTCCCCGCCTTCGTCTTCTCTCCCGACAAAAAGGCCTCCCACGCCGCCCGCGCTCCTCTCCTCCTCTCCAGCATCGCCACCGTCGCCATGGACCCGCACAAATTCCTCCCTCCTCCCCTCCCCTCTACATCCTCCTCCTCCTCTTCATCTGCTGCGAGTAGTCGCTGGCTCGCTGCTGGCGACGCCGTGTGCGGCTGCACGGCTCTGGTCCTTCTTCCCGATGGTCTGTTGATGCAGCTGCGGCGGCAACACGAGAGTCTTTTGCATGCGTGGAACCAGAAGGAGACGAGACGCCTCGCCCTCCTGCGGCTCCGGCGAAGACGCGACGAGGCGCTGGCTTCAGCTGCCCAGTGCACAGAAGCTGCGGGCGACGATGCGAACTCGGCCGAGGCTGGCCAGCGCATGCAGAGGGAACAGGATGCGGCGGATGCGGAAAAGGCGTACCAGACTGCGCTCGCGGAGGCCGAGGCGGCAGGAGACACGGTCAAGGATCGCGACGAAGAAGACGAGACGCTCGACGAGCGAAAACCGATGCCCCCAGTCCAACCCGCTCTCCTCCACCTTCCCACCGTCGTCGCCCAACTCAGCGAGGCCGCACCAGCCGAGGTAACTGCTGGCCGCTTCTCGCTTCTGCACTTTTACGTGTTCTGCCAGAATGATCAGCCACGGGCGTGTGTCTCCTTCCACTGATGTGTCTCCTTTCAGTGCCGATGCGTCTTCTTCTTCTCTCTTCGCTTTTTCGGTGGTCTCTGAGAACTCTGTGCGTGCTTCTTCAACCGCCCCCATGGCGCTACGAAGAGCCAGTTTCGACTCGCGAGCCCCAGGCTCTCGACTTCATGTAACGACGCATCGAAACACTCCGTCTTCTTCCACATTCAAAACAGTGTTTCGCCAATTTCCGTTCATAACCATACATTTTCCCATATATATATATATATATATATCAGTGTATACGCGCATGCATATAGGTACGTGCAGATGTGCATATGTGCATGCATATACATGCTACCACATACATGTATCTACACAAATAAACATATATGTATATATGAAGACCTATATATATATATATATATATATATATATATATATATATGCGGGTGTATATGTCGTGTTTATGCTGGAGTGTTCCTGGTTTTCTTTCGAGTGCGCATGTCGATCTGTGAGTTTTAACTTTCCCACGCGAGAGAGGACTCGCTTCGTTTGCCCCGTGTTCCTTGTTCCGGATGTGGATTTTGAAATCTTTTCGTTTCTGGGCGCCGCCTGCAGATGACAGCGTTGGCATGGCGGCCTCGACGGCAGGGACATCGGGGGCCTCTCCATCTGTACGTCGCATGCACCGACGGATTTGTTCGCGTTATCCAGCTCAATCCGGTCCCCTTGCACACTTCATCCCAGCACACGCTCCACGTCAGAAGCATTGTGCTCTGCAAAGTTGCCAGTGGATCGAGCTCCGGTAAGAGCAGAACGAAAACAGTCCAAGAATTTGCTTTTCCCTCTCTATTATGTATACACTATAAAGTGAGAGAGGAAGGACGAGCGACGTGGTGGAATGCGGAGGGACACATGGATAGCTGTAGGTGCTTGTCGATCGTTATATCGAGTTAGACAGGTACATCTCGAAAGATGTAGATAGTATGACATATATAGGTAGATGGATATCGATAGGTGCGCGATCTAGATAGACAGGGTTCTCGCCAGGTAGAGATGGGTATGGAGGCATGGAAGGAGTTAGGGAGATAAGCAGAAAGTCAGCGGTAACTACAGGTGGAAAAAGGTTCTGTAGATGAATAAACAGAGCGACGGCGATGTGGCGACACTCCTCACGATTCGTTGAGCCTGGCAAACGGAGGGGAGATTTTCCAGCGATGCCATGCAGTTGCCTCCGTGCGTGTACAGGCATGCACAGACGTGCTTCTGCGCGCGTATCTCCTTCTCTGCAACTCTGTATGCTTTTCCATTTGTGTGGAATGCGAGTCGGCAAAACCAAGGGAGTCTAGTCTACCAGTCTGTACACGGGGGGCGCCGTCTCTCTGAGGCTCGTGCCGGTGGATTTTTGTGGACTTTTGCGCTTTCAGCGGATGTGCGCTCGCTAGTTTGTCTTCGCCCGTATTCGCGACGCGGCCACGTCACCGTTGCTGCATGCAACGCGTTCGATTTCCCCTCGTTCGCCTCCTTTGCTTCGCTCGATCCTTCTGGCTTCGCGGCGGCTTTTCCGGGCATCGAGAGCGGGAAAGACGCCTCAGAGGAGCGCTCGAAGGCCGACGAGACTGCGGCCACCGCTTCGTCTTACCAGGTGCGCTACGTTGAGGGTCTGGGCGAGGCCGGCGATGAGATCGCGACTTGCATCCACACACATGCCGACTTCATTTGCGGAGTCGCAGCCTCGCCCTCGGGACTCCTCGTTGTCTCCCTGGCTGCCGACAAGTCCCTCGTTGTCTACATCCGATCGGAGGCTGCTCGGGAGCGCCTAAAGAAAGAAGAAGAAGAGAGGAAGAGGCGGGAAGCAGAAGAGGCGCGCCGCATGCAAGCGATCGCCGCAGAGGAGAGAACGCATGCAGAGGAAAGGTCGCATGCAGAGGACAGGATGCATGGAGAGGAAAGAACGCATGCAGAGCAGAGCAGCGAAGAAGGGGTTGATGGCTCGAGACGGGAGCGAGTTCGAGACGAACTCGCGGGGCCGGGGAGAGAGGACGCGGCGCCCAGCGCGCCCGAAGAGAGCTCAGCCGGACAGACATGCAGAGATGTTTTGGACGACGAAGAGCGAGGAAGTTCCCCGAAGAGACAGAAAAAGGACCGCTTGCCAACTGAAGGCGCAGAGGATCCGCAACTCGCTCATGGCGACGAGGATGACAGCCTCTTTGGCGAGGACTGAAGCTCAGTTATGAAGTGCGCTTGAACCCTAACGTCGGCGAAATGCATGCTGTGCATGTTTTCCCCACCTCTATATTTATGTAAAGATATAGATATTAGTCCCGAATGAGCGTGGGGGCCATTTTCACAAAAGAAGTATGCCGGTGGATGTGATGTCAATTTCGCGGCTTTGTTGAGGGAAGTGAAAACCCTGAAGGAACGTCTGTCGCTTTTTGCTCACCAAGCTTGGCGTGCACGCGGCAGCTGTACGTCCACTCCGTGGATCCACATTCTGGTCGCTCTTTTGTGTGGATAGTTGCTTCTTCGCCGAGAGTTGCCACACATCGTGGTGCGAGAGAGCGAGAAGCGAGACTTGTTAACTGGTCCTAACCAGCTGCAGTTTCGCGTGTGTCTATCTGTAGACGAGGCCAGAGGTACGCGAGAGTTTAAACGGTAGCACACGCCGCCTGCATGCAAAGGAATGCGCCTGGGCAGCTGACTCTCTCGACAAGTGTCTCGCTCCGAAGACGCGGTTTTGTGTGCGGACGCGAACTAGGAAAGATCTAAAAAAGAGAGGCAAAACTTCCCTGACACAACGCAGCTCTCGACGGGACTTGCGAACTTCTCTGGAGGAAGGCGCAAGCTGCGAAACTCGCTTCGCCTTCGGCTCCTCGCTCTCTGTATTCGTTTCTCTTTATTTTGTCTCCCTTATGTGGCTGTCACTCGTGTCCTTGTTCTCTCTTTCTCTTGCTTCTCGTTCTTCTTTTCTCTTGTTCCTCCCTAGATTGCCTGTAGACAGGCGCTCGAGCAGGCCTTTGCGGAGACGGGAAGAGGGGAGACCGCGGGGCAGTCTTCGATTCAAAATCCACACAGTCAGCGAAGCGCGTTTGGGCTTTTAGCGCGCGCGCTGTCGCAACCTGTCTTGGGAACAGTCGGGCAGGAAACGCGAAACTCTCAAAGAGAGATCGACAGCCAGAAAGATCAGACGGAACGAGAACAAAAGAGCCCGTGAAAAAAGACGTGCGGTTGACAGAAACAGACGGGCTCTGCAAAAAAAGCGCAGAGACACAGAGAGAGGTTTAGAGAGGAAGCGAAGAGCAAATAGGGAGATTAACCCCTGAGAAGACGCCTGCTTTTGGTAGACCTTTCCGCGCTTTGGAGCCGAACTGGACACCCTCGCATTCGCGCCGAAAACGGCGCCTCAGCTGTCGGGCGTCAGTTCGCAGGGAGAGAAGTGCAGATACACCTGACGGTCTCTGATCCCACGTCCTGGGCAAGCAAAACGCACTGTACTCCCCGACAGACGGGGAATCGGCCACCGGGAGCAACGCGTACCCTCGTCTTTTTCGGTCTCTTTTCCTTCGGTCCATCAACTTCACGTTCTGTGGAGCCTTTTTTTGCTGTCTTGCGTTGAGCACGCCAAGCGGTCGAAGGCGAGACTGAAAGAGTCTCTCCTTTAATTTTCCCTCCACCGGAAGCGGCAATTGCAGCAACAGTAGAAAGCAGTCATCGGCTCGTCTGCCGAGCGAATTTGGATCTCGTAGAAATACGCTTCTGTGTGCGAACACTTGGGGCAAGAAGCTGCAAAGAAAAGAGCGGAGAACGCACAGAAGACACGCATACTTGCTCGACGCGAAAGGAGAGGGAAGGAGACTGCAAAGACGACAGAAGTCACGACCGGGGACCACCATGCAGAGAGCGAAGAAACACCCGAGCGAAAGCGAACAATGAAAACAGAGTAAATCCACACACGTGGAAAGAAGAAAGGCCAAGCGTTTGTTCATATACCCAATGCATACGCCCATATACCAATATACATATATAGATATACATGAATATACATATACATGGATTCAAATACATATCTATATATATCCAGATATATAGAGACCCCTTTACGTATATATATATATATATATATGTCCATAAGTGTAGAGTTTTTGGATACGCCATTACCGCCGGATTCTTGTGAGACGGCGGGGCGGCGCGGTCTCTCTGTGGAACGTGAGTTTCCTCGCTTCCTCCAGAGAGAGATGCAAGTTACCTGGTGCCTTTGCGCCGCGAGAAGCTTCTTGATGTTCATCGAGAGGTTCGTCTGCCTTCTTAGGAGTCAAGGGCAATTTCCTGGTCAGTTTTTCCTTGATGTTGAAGACGTAGGGACACGTTTGACAGTGAAACTGCATCGTCACTTCCTGCCGAACGAGCAGCATGTTGTGGCAAGTCGGACAAAAGAGCGCCATGGCGAAAGTGGAGAGAAAAAAAAGAAAAGGAAACGAAGGGAGCGAACGGGGACAAGAAGATCGGAGTCGAGAGGGGCGCGAAAAGGCGAGAATCCTAACGGCGGGAAACGCGACGGCGAGCGGAAGCACAGAAAGGCGAGGAAGAGGACCAAGAGAGACGCAGAGACAGCGGGGAGAACAGACGAATGGAGAGACACGCAAGAGAAAGAGACGAATAACGAAAGAGAAAGAGGATATGAGGCACACGAAACGAGAAAGAGCAGACGACGAGGGAGACGGTGAAAACAGAAGAGCCAGCGAGAAGAGGCGTCGAGGTGAAGCGCCGCGCGTGTAGAAAAGACCCGTATTCCCCCTTGCACTGTCAAAAAGGTGGGCTACCACCCTCTCGTGTGTCGTTGCTTGTCGGGAGGCTTCTTTAGATATATTATAAAAGCAAACGGGAGACGAGATGAAGTGGTCGGCCACTCCCTTTTCTCTTCACCCATTTCTTCTTTCTGCAATCTCTCTCTGCCGCTCGCGGTCGAATTCCACTCGAAAAACCCGAGGGAAGAACCTGTGTCCACGAGGGGAAAAGAGAGAAATGGAACGAGCGTGAAAAGCGAATATTCGTCGCAGTGCATGCTGGAAAAAATGACAGGACTGTCGCGGTGCATGCGGAGAGCTCGCATGCGCCTACATCCAAAAATCCGATGCGCCGGGTTGAGTCCCGGCATGTCTGCCAGGCCGCTTTTCTTCCTCTCCTCTTGACTTCGAGGCGTACTTTTTCATTTTCCTCTTGCAATCGTGCATAGCTGCTGCTTTTAAAACTGACGCCACAGATATAAAGAGAGGGCGTGCTGAGACGCAAAGCGAGAAGGTTGAGGTACAGAGACGGTGGAGATGTTTGCAGAGAACGAGGTCACCACGACGGAGAAGGCGGCCCTCGAAGAAGTGGAAACGGTGAGACATTTTGTTTGTCTTTCGATATGGTCAGGAAACGCAAGGAATTTCCTCGAGACGGCCTCCCTGCGCTCCGAAAAACCTGAAAGTCGCCGGGAGAGACTAGACGAACGCGCGATCGCTACGCGCTCTTCTGCCGCAACAGCCACACGAAAAGCGAGAGAGCTGCGGCGTGTCTCGCTCTTTTCGCAGGAAAATCCTTCGCAACTGTTCGATCGAGAAGGTGATTCGCCACCGTGTGCGCCCTTCCTCCTCGACTTTCCCCAAACAAGCACACCCAGATGTAACCCCTCTCTGTTTCTCCTTTCGCTCTCATTTCCCTTCTCTCTCTTCTTTCTCTTGTTCCTTCTCTCCCTCTTTTCTCTCTCTCTTCTTTCCTTTCTCTTCCTCTCTCCCCTTCTGTCTCTTCCTCCCTTTTCTCCTCTCTTTTCTCCGGGTTCACCCTTTCTCTTTCTGTCTCCCTTTCTGTCTCCCTTTCTGTCTCTTTCGCGCTCCCCGCCTTTCCCTCTTCCTCTCTTTCTCCTCCTCGCTCCTTGTCTTTCTCTCTCATCCTGCCTTTTCTCTTTCGCCCCGCGTTTGCCCCCCGGGGGAAGAGCCCCGCAGACAAGCAGAGACCGTCCCGTGCGCGGTCGCGCATCTGCGTTCGTTTTCTCTCTTGGAAAAGTTGCACAAACTCTCCTCTATGTGCTCACAGGGGCGCCTCTTTGCCCCTGTTCTTTGAAAAAGAAAGAAAGGAAAAGCGAGAGAAGCGAAAACGCAACGCTCGCGGCAAAACAGGAAGAGTTAAGAACTCGTGAGAACAAACAGTCCGCGGCCCGTGAGCTTTCTAGAGAGTATCTCCACTCGGCAATTTTGCGATACTTTTCCCCACCTCGTAGAACGTCTGCAGTGAAATTTCTTCGTCTGAAAAAAGAGCCTTAGTCGGTGAAGAAAGTCTTTGCTGTTGATCTTCGGTCTCAGGAAGATAGGCCAAGGCCTAGGCAGAACAGCTGTGGAAGACCCCGGCGAACCAACGAACGAGAGAATCTTCTCGGATTTGTTTCAGCGGCAAAAAAGCGACTTGCACACCCCTTCACCTCTCCAAATAGAAACGCATCCCTTTTCACCATTTGCAGCGATCGGCTCGTGTCATATCGTGCATATATATATATATATATATATATATACATGCATGTACGCATCTAATTTACACTGATGTGGAGATACATCATTCTATCTCCACCTCGAGATAGGGATAGAAAAGTCTCTCTGTGCGTAGTGACACAGATCTAATTTTTCCGTTCGTCTCTCTCTCTCTACATATCGGTAAATTGCTCTGCTGTTCTCTATATGTGTATCCATACAGGCGTGCGAGTTTTGTGTACAACGTTTACGCGTGATTCCAACCTAGAGCCGACGCGTCTGAAAATGGAGGGACGAATGCGCAGGCGAAGTATGCATGTGTAAGTCTGAGCCCCTTATGGGCATGCGCGGAGTGCCGAGAGTGTTTCTGTTTCCTCTATGTGCTCTGCGAGAACAGAGGACGGGGCCTTCGGCGCCGTCTCCGAGGCGAGGCGTCACAGCTTTACCTAGCGAGAAGGCCAGAAAGAAACGGGAGAGACAGGAAACTGTCCTTGAAAAAACAGCGACAAAATATAGCAAGTGCTGCTACTGTGCAACCTGCTGTTCTGCCTCTCGAGGCAGACGATACACAGGAGCGCGAGGCTAAGGACCAGGACAACGAGCGAAAAGTAACACGAGGTTAAGGGAGAGAAGAAAGAAATCTGGAAGCAGAGACAGTGACAACAGGAACCTTCACCGTTTTCCCGCTTTTTCCTCCTCTTCGCCTCACTTTCTTTCTCACTGTATGTGTTGGGCCCTCCGTCGCCTCTGTCGCTTTCATCCTGTTCTTCCACGTTTTCTCTCTTTCCCCCGTCCCCTTTCTTCTCCTTTACCGCTTGCGTCTTGGTCTTCTCCTCTCTCTGACTTCTAGTTCTCTCTGTTTCTTCGCCTTGTGTTCCATTTCCCCTCCACTTTTTCCAATTTTCCCCCTTTGCTTCGCGCGCGAAATGGAGGCGCCTTCGTCCCTAGAGTGGTCGAGTCGCCTGCGGCGTCGTCCCAGGCGCAGAGGCGCCTCAACGGAGTCTTCCTCGCTTTCTTCAGAAAGAACGCGTTCGAAGCGCGTTGCGAGGCGAGGCTTTCTTTCGTCACGCGTTGCCTCGTGCTCGGGAAACGGAGGCTGCAGGGACGCGCCCGGAAGCAAACGGAAAGCTGCCGGCGGCGATCCTCCCACCTCGCAGGCTTCTCCAGTTGTTTCTGAGTTTTCGCCCTCGACAGGCACCTGCAGTGAAGAGACGCCGCGCAGCACAGACGACTCGGAAGCAGCCAGTGAAAAAGAAGAGATAGGAGAGGGAGACAAAAGCCCAGAAGGGAACCCGAGAGGCACACGCGGTCGTCAGAACAAAGCCGAAGATCCCGAGGTGGTGGCGAACCGGAAAAACTATTATTTCTTGCCGCGTTCGAGGGAGAGGGAACGGGAAAGATCGCGTGCGGGTGCGCAACTCTGCGGTTCGCATTCAAAGCTCTTGCCAAAGAACACAAGAGTCCCGCAACCGTCTTCTTCCTCTCTTCCTTCTTCAGCTTCGCCCCCGGCCTCTCACTCTTCTTCGTCTGGTGGCGAGGAGAAACCGATGCGCAGAGAGCGAGAACGCGAAGCGCCTGTGGAGGCGAAGAGAGGAACGCGGCGACACATACGGCAGTTGGGTGCAGAGCTCGAAACCGCTTTTCCACGCCCCTCTGCATGCAGACAGGGCGAGGATCTGGGGATTTCGTCCTCTGTACATTCACCTCCTTTCTCTTCGTCTGATTCGACTTCGCCACTTCGCCCTGCGACCGGCCCTGGAGAACGGAAAGAAAGACGCGCCAAGGGAAGGGGAGGACGGGGGAAAAGCGGAGACGGGGGGAAAAGACAAGACAGGCGAGACTCCTCGTCGCCGACAGTTGATCGACTGCCAGTGCGCGAAGAAGCACGGGCAGAGAACCGGAGAAGAAGGAAGACGAAGGCACCGGGAAGGAAGGGAGAGGCAGATACCCACTTCGTCGATAGAAGTGACACCCGAAAAGCAGTTCGCGCCTCTCAGGAGACAGACGAGGAAGTCCCGCCTCGCTCCTCTTCTCTGTCTTCTGTTCCTGTAGCAACGCACCTTGTGTCTTTGCGTCGCGTTCCTTCCGCCTCTCATTCTCGTCGACGTCCTTCTTTCTCTCCTTCCTCTTCCTCTGCCTCGTCTCCTTCTCACTGTACACCTCAGCGTCGGCAGCGGTTTGATCGGTCTCCGTTCGCGCCTTCGTCGTCTTCGCATTCTGCTTATGCTGAGCTGAAAAAGGAAAGGAAGGCGAGAGGAAAGACGACGCCTGCGCGATCTGAACTGGGACAGTTGTCGCCGCAGCCTCGGCCTTTCTCTCCATCGTCTTTGCCGTCGTCTCCGCTGTCGTTTTACCTCCCGGCACTTCCGCACACTGTCGGCACAGAGAGCAGCGAAGAGTCCCTTTGCGAGGAAGGAGAAGCAAAGGACAGGAGCTGGCCTTCTCTGCGGGCTGTTGAAAAGTGTCTCCATGCGCATCAGGAAGGTTCTCTGTCTCTTTCCTTTTCTTCTGCCCTCGATTCCTTCCCGCTTCCTTCGTCGTCCCGCCTCGGCTTCTTCGAGAGCCACGTGTACATACACCCAACCAGTTCGCTGCCAGAGGCCAGCAACCGAGGAGCCTCCACCGCAGCATCGCGGTCTTCTCCCTCGGGTGTTTTTCCCGTCTCCTCTTCGACTCGTCTCTTCGCGTTCCTCTCGAGCAGCTGCGTTCCTGCCCCGAAGCAGGCACTCTCTTCTCGGTCTCTGCGCGCTTCTCTCCTGAACGCCAACCCTCAATTCCGGCTGTCCTCCCCTGCCTTCCCGCCGCGACACCGCCGGGTGTACGTACACCTAGTGGAGTCTGAGCTGGACAGCCAGCAGAAGGAAGGCCAAGCGGCCGCGGGGAAGAGCGAACGACCAGGTGCGCATGCAGCGAGAGAAGCGAAGCGTCGAGTCGGAGACGACGGAGAAGAAAGGACGGGCGCATGCGACGACATGCGAGAAAAACAAGTGCAGAAGCGCCTCAAGTCCTGGCGCGTCAGCTCTGTAACCCACGGTGGCGCTTGGAGAGGACAGAGGAAGGGTGGGAGACAGCGAGCGAGAGGAGAAACTGGAGAAGAGAGGACAGACGAAACCGCAGCGTACAGAGAAGAAGATAGAGGAGAAACAGAAGATGGAGAAAAGGTACTGATTGAAAGCGTCGTCGACTGGCTAGTGACAGATCGACTGCACGCGACAGTGTTTCTCCTTGATGCCCGGGAAGGAGGAACGGCGAAGGAGGAGCAGAGACAGGAGACAGGTGAGGCAAAACGCTCCCTTGTTGCTTCCTCCCCTTTGCCTTCGCATTCCCCTTCGCCATATGTCTCCGAGCTGGAGCTGCCTCCGTCTCTCCTGGGGAGGCGAAGGGAATGCAAACCGAGCCTCCAAGCAAAAGGCACCAGAGCGGGAGGCGAGGAAAACGAGAACCGCGAAGCGAGGGACGTAGGTCTCGCCGAGAAAATCCTAAAATGTCTCCTGGAGATGGAAACCAACAGCGAAGGCGAACCTGTCTCCTTCTCTCTCGGTCTCTCTGTCCTCTGCGTCTCCGAAGCGACCGCGACTGATCTCCTCTCTTCTTCGCCTGTGCCTTTCTCCTCTCCCTCATTCTGTGTCGCCTGCTTCGCTCGCTACTTGCCATCTCCACCCTCCTCTTCTTCACCCTGTTCATCTTCCTCCTCTTCCTCCTCTTCCTCCTCTTCCTTTTCTTCCGCTTCTTCTCGATGTGACGCCGGCCCTACCGAGCCGGGGGCTCACTCCAGCTGCCTCGTAACCGTCGGCGTAACAAGCATGCGCCAGGTGCGCGAGTGTCTGAGCCGGGCGAAAGCCACGTTGCGGGAGTGTCGACTGGCAAGTCTTTCCTCCGGGCGCCACGAAGAAGAGAAAACGGGGACGGAGATGAAGCCGCGGCCAGAGACGCGAGGAGGGACGGCCGGAGATGAGGGTGAATCGGCTAGTCTCCTGTGAGTTTGCAGTTGCCGTCTTGCACCCAGGGGCACAAACCCTTCCCAGAAAAATTCCCCGAAGGAGCGTGAAAAGGTGAAAAGAAACGGAGAAGGCCGATTGCAGAAAGGCACATTCGACGGGACGAAAACGAACACGCGCTGCTTTCTCCGTCCTCTGTTTCCGCAGCTTTCCACGTGAGACACAACCCCGCTCAAGCACGCACATGCAGGGAGGGAAAGCCTCGCACCAAGAGAGGCGACCACGAAGAGCACAGAAACCAGGAAAGGGCGTTTTGCGTGCATTTGAAGTCGAATTCACACCGCTTCGTTTGCTCGCGTTTCGTGCGGCTCTTCTTTCTCTCGAAGGTTTGTTCGCGTTCAAGTCCTTGCCCTCTCGTCTGTCGGAGCCTCGCCGACTCTTTCGCTTCTCCACCTCGTCGCGCCGGTCGAAGGAGAAGATCTGAATTCTCCTGAGCAGGCCGTCTCTCCTGGCTTTCCTGCCTCTTCAGTGGAGGGCTCGAAGCGCCTCCTCTCCCTGCTTCAGGAGTATCTCGATCTTCCGCAGCCTTATTTGCCGCAGTCGATGACCTCGTCGGTGTACCTTCACTCTCCCCAGTGTCTGTACACCTCGCCCACTGCTGTCTCTCCTGCCTCCTCCTCGCCCTCCTCCTCCTCGCCCTCCTCTCCGATTCGTTCTTCTCAACCGCCTGCATCTTTGGTGGACGCGCGTGCCGCGCTTCCTGCGGCGCAGCTTCTCCGGCATCTGGTGTCGAGACACTCGAAAGCGTTCGCTCTCTCTGTCCTGCCGTCTCTGACGAGGTCGCCGGGGCCCTCCGCGGTTTTGCTAGACGCGCTCCAGCGCGGGACTCTGCACGGCCCGCGCTGTCTCCCGCTTTTTCTTCCTTCCTCTGAGCTCTTGCCGCGGGAAGACGCTCGACTTGAGAAGCGCCGGGACCGACCCCGAAGGCCGAAGAAAAGCCGTGGAGAGCTGCGCGACGCGTGCGGACTCGCAGGCCTCGCCGCCGCTCTCGGGTGGCGAGAATGGACACGTGCAGGCATCGCGAGAGACAGCCGGACGAAGTTGCGGGGGAAAGCGACGAGACAGGCGGCCCCTGAGAGGGAAGGGATCGGGCCGGAGCACGCGTCGAGCGCGGCCGACGCCTCAGAACCTGCGAGAGAGAAAAACGAGCAGGGCGCAGCCGGCGAAGGAGAACGAGAAACGGAACGGGGAAACGAGAGACACGAACACGAGGGAGAAGACGACGCGACAGAAGACGACGCGACAGAAGACGACGACGAGAGGGTGGAGACATCCAGAGGGGAGCCAGAGAGATGGCCAGCAGGGAAAAGGGAAATCGAGAGAGAGGATGAGGCGAATCAGGTGGAAAGAGGACGCGTTTCGAGTCCCCGTCCATTGCCTTCTCCTTCGCGGTGCACTTCTGTACGGAAGTCTACACGTTCGTTTCCGACAGACGACAAAGGCGAAGTTGAAGAAGGGAGAAGTACAACTCCCTCACGCTTCTACTCCGAGGCGACACACACAGTCCCTGCTTCTTCGATGAATCCTCTGTCGGCGGGTTCTTCCCGACCCGCGAGTTACCAGTGGAGACGTCCACCTTCTTCGTCTTCTTCAGCGTTTAGCGCAGTGGCCGTCTATGAAGAGGGGGCTGCTTTGTCTCTCCTTCCTCTTCCGACCGTTTCGCTTCGCCATTCTTCTTCCTCTCCTGCGCCGTCCGACTGGGCTTTGTCGGTCACTCGGTATGACAACAGCACTCCAAACAAAGACCAAGTAACACAACACAGGACTCCGATTTCTTCATCTTCGTGTGCGTCTTCTTCGTGTCGAGCAGACAAGAAAAACGGACTTGAAAAAGAAAAGCGAGGTCTTTCCATTCAGCCTTCGCCACTCTCTTCCTCTTCAGCTTCTTCCTCTTCAGCTTCTTCCTCTTCAGCTTTTTCCTCTTCAGCTTTTTCCTCTTCAGCTTTTTCCTCTTCAGCTTTTCCCTCTTCAGCTTTTTCCTCTTCAGCTTCTTCCTCTTCATCTTCTTCGTCATCTTCTGCCTCTTCTTCTCTTTCCTGTTCTTCTGAGAGAACCCGGTTGGGTGTTCGTCGGTGGAACAGCTGTTTCCACTTTGGCAATGAGCAATGCACGAAAGCAAACAAGAAAGGGTGCACACCCTCAACTCTAAAAGCGACGAGCTTTTCAGAGGATGTTGCTGATCGATTTCAACCGCCGCTCGCTTCTCAGATGGCCAAGCCGTCAAGAAGCCAGCAAGCGAAGTTCCTTTCCAAAAGCGGTTCAAAGCAAACCATCGGCCTGTCTTCCTCTTCTTCCTCTTCTTCTTCTTTCTCTGCTTCCTCTCTCCGTCGACCTGTGCGCGCCGCACCGGTTTCTGGCGACTCGCCAAGCGAGCGGAACAAGCGCGAAGGAGGGGACGAGCAAGCGAAGGCGACAGACCGCGGAAGAGCGCAAGCGCGGGGCAGCGCAGGCGACCAGGAGCCCGGGGGAGCGAAACGCGGCACAGCAGACGCAGACGAACGCAAGTCCAAGACAGGCCTAAGACGAGCCTGTCTCTCTCGGCCTGCTTCCCAACGCACACACGAGCTGGGCAAACGCATTTCGTTCCAAGCCGGGACTGAAAGAAAAGTCGTGGTCTCCGCGGCTGCGATTCCCGTGAAACAGGAAGACAGAGGGAGTGGAGAAGTGTCGGCAGCCGGAACGACTTCGAAACAAGAGGTAAAACGCCGCAACGGAACAACGCGAGAAGACGGTGGCGAGAAGGCGAACGAGGAGGACCGCGGCAGCAAAGAGCCCTCGAGAAGCGCGGTGTGTCCGCCTTCGTCGTTTTCAGGAACAGGACGTGGCGAGAAAGGGGAACACGATGCAGCGGGAAGCAGAGAAAACGACAGACGACACGTCTGCCTGCATGAGGAAGTCTTGGCGCCACCCAGGCGTTTGCCTCGCGAGCGTGGAGTTCCTTCTACGCGTGTCCTGTCGCCCTCTCCCTGTTTGTCGCCTGCCTTTTCTTCCTTACCTCTCGGTTCTTTGAGCCGGTCCCCGCGTGCGGCTCTCGCGGGTGTACGTACACCGCCCGAGAGGGAGAAGGCGAGACGTCGAGGCTGTCCGAACGGCGGGCTGAGAGGAGGCGAGAGCGAAGAATGGCCAACCGGAGAAGAAGCGCAACCGCGCGCGAGGGCCGCCGTTGCTCCCCTCATCGCAAGGATTAAATCTCAAGCAGCTGCGCATGGAGACCCGTTTCCTGCGTTTCGCAATCCGGAAAAACCAACCCTGAAGACCCCGGAAGAAGAGGCCTGGCTCTCGCCTGCAGAGCGCTTCGCCAGCCAGAAGCGAACTGTTCTGGAGGCTCTTGCGGAAGCAGCCACCGCAGGAACATCGGCGGGAGACAGCGACGCGAGCCGCGTTGCGGCGAACGGAGACAGGGGTGAAGGCGACAAAGAGGAGGTACGATCCAAGAGGAGCCGACGAGAGAGAAGAGGGAGGCGGGCGGAAGAAGCTGGGGCGGTACTAGGAGAGCGAGAACAGGAGGAAGGGCGTGAAGACGACCGCGGAGTGAGGCCAGGAGGAAGCGAAGAGGCAGAGAGACCGAGACAGCGAGATGCCGAGCAAGTTGAAGAGACAGAGAAAGGCCGCGCGTCCCGTCAGAAAAGACACGAGGGGCGCCGGGAGGACAACAGAGAACGCGAAACGCTGCGTCTCGTGAGAGAAAAAGATCTGCAGCTCGAAGTGGTTCGTCTGCGTTCTCTTCTACGGCGAGCACTCGCGAGGCGCCTTCCAAGAGAAGACGAAGAGAAAGACTTTCCATTCCACGTTGCAACGTGTGAAGAGGATTTAGTCCCGGTAGGTCCACGACGAAAACGGCTTAAGTGCCTCTCCCCTGTCGGGTCCTTTTTCTCTTCGCCGGTTCGTTGTTTCCTTGCTGCGTTTCTCCACTCTCGTTGGTGTCGACTCGCCGTCCCTGTCTCCTGGCGGGCTCACGACCCTTCTACCGCGCGCCGTTTCGACCTCGGCGCAGAGACACCCTGTCAGCATTTTGCGTTTCCTCTCATTCGATATGCGTTCTTTTTCCGTCCCTGGTGTCTTTGGTGGTGTGCCGCTCGACGCCTCGCTCCTCGGACCGCACGAGTCTTCGCTTGTCGCCCTCTGGCCTTCCCTCCTGGAATGTTTCTGCTTCAGGCTCAGCGCGAGTTCGCTTGGAGGCTTCCAGCCCGCCCTTGCGCGGCTCCAGAAACCGCCGCCTATCTTTCTCTCTCGCACTTTGTCCCGTCTTCGTCGCGTGCGTCTCCTCGCCTTCACGCTTCTCCTCCCGTCTCTCCCTCGCGCTTTCTTGCTTCGCCCCGCCAGCAGTCTCCCTGTCGGCAGCTCAGGCGCTCCCGAGAGAGACAGCGACAACTGCGCTACTCTGTGCAGGGTCGAGACATGAAGGATGCAAGCGGCGTGAAGCCGCAGAGCCGGTCTTCTTCTCCGTCGGTGAGGACGACACGCACTGCCGCGGGAACGTCTGCGTTGCACGAATCGGATCGGCGCGTTTTTCGCGGTCTCCGAGCTCCTTTCTCGCCTCCCTCGGAGTGCATCGCCTGGGAGGCACTGGAAGCCACCGCGGGAAAGAAAGCGAGTCGGAAAACTGAGGGACGTGCGCAGTCGCTGCCTCCGTTGTCTTCCGTCGTCTGTCTTCGGAATCCCCGCCCGTCGCGTACTTCTCTCTCCCCTCGAAGAGAGAGACAGTGTTGCCGAGAAAGACGTGCCCGTGAATCTGAGGACGCGCGCACGCCAGGCGAAAGAGAGAGAGAAGAAAGAGGCAACCGGTCGCGAGAAGGCAGCAGTCCAGGGGAAAAGGGAACCGGCGTTCTGTCGGCGTGGTCAGACGTGCGCTCCAGTGGTCCTTCTCCGCATCTTCATTGTTCGGCGTGTCACCCGAGAAAAACGCAGGACGAGCGTGAGTCTGTCTTGTCGCCTCAGCTCAGACTCGACTTGTTTCACCAGAGAAACCCCACCATGAAAATCCCTGTCCCTTCCTCGTTTTCGAAGCGGTGGCCTTCTGACCCGCCGCAGCCTGCGTCGACGAGCATCCCTTCCGCGTCTTACGTCTATTCAACGCGTCTTGACGGGTGCCTCGCATGCAGCCCTCGCGCGCGAAGGGAGCAACACGGAGAGCAGCAAAGCAAAGGCCGGAGCGTTTCCCCGACCCGTGCTCCTGAGGTTCGAGAGGCCTGTGCGAAGGCGGAGAGAGAAGAAGTTGTCCGGAGACGAGAGCGCGAAGCCGCGTGGCGAGAGAAGCAAAAGGAACACGGAAACGTGCCCAGGTCTATGAGCAAAGACAGACCAGGCGCTCGCTGGCGCGCCGCGACGCTGCCGGTCTCTCCAGAAGAAAGCGAGAGACCAAGGCCGCCGTCAGAGTCAGCGGCAGCACCCACGGACGGGAGAGAATGTCCCTCTCGCTTCAGAAGCGTGGGCCGACCTACGCCTCAAGTGGGGGAAAGAAGTGGGGCGGAAATGCAACGCGAGGTCTGCGTTGATCTCCCTGAAAAGGGCAAGCGGCTGTGCCCAGACTCGTTTCTTGAAGCGCGTCCCACGTACGCGTCCTTGTCGAGTCGCGACAGGGAACGGAGACAAGAGACAAGGTTTCGTGAGGAAGCGAGGGAGGAAACAGAACGGGAACTCCAAACACTTTCTCCGACTGGAAGTGTTTTGCGCCGTAACGGGAACAGGCAAAGAGAGGAAGAAGACGTGTGGCGACGGACTGGCCGTTCTGTTCGAGCGTCGGGTGTTTGTCGTTGGGGCGGCGGTCGAGATGAGCAGCCATCGAAACGCTCGGACGAAACACCCAGAAATGCGCATGTTTCGCCTCCAGTCACGCCGCGAACGCAGGCAGAGGCGCGCGAGAAGACGCCTCGCACGTGGAGACCCGCGTACCCGCCGTCTGCCCAGGCTCATCTGTGTTTCATCCCGCGGCGCGTAGGAAGCAGCTTGGCAGATGCGCAGAAAGCTAGAAATCAGGCAGAAGGAAAACGAGCCGAAAAACACCGGGAGGCTCAACCAGTGGCGGAAGGCGAGAGAATAAGCGGACGGACGAACCCCTCTCTGAGAGGAACGGAGAAGGAAGGATCAAGGCCAGCAAGTCGCCCAGGACTCTCAAGTGGCCTTTGCGAGGGAGACGGGAAGGATAGCGCGCACAGAGGAAGAACGGAGGTACGATCCGTCGATCACCGAAAGGACCTGACATTATTAGGCGCGTGCCGGGCGAAGCTCCTGGAGGCGGATGGCAACAACTGCTGTACTTGACAGGAAGGAAAACACCACACGTCGTAAAGAACACCTGAGGTTGACCCTATTTGGAGAGACGCCGAACGGAAGCATGTCACCCTACATGCAGACGCATTATGCGCATATGTGTGGATGTGTGGGCTCTATCAATGTATGTAACGTGCATACATATATACATATATATATATATATATATATATATATACATATATACACATATATAAATAGACACACATATATATATATATATATAAATGTTTATTTAACTGTCCTTAGGTTGTGAGTCTACACCTCACATATCGGCAGCTGCAGGCGTATCAGGACGGCGTTTTCTGTCTCTTGGTGCAGTCCAGGTGAAACGGGCGCGCTCGGAGTTTTGGTGGTGCAAGCCCGCATCGTTTTGGTATCGTTGTCTGTCTGTGTTTGTCGTTTCGTGTCCCCGCTTAGCCTGTTTCCCGAACAGGGGGCGGCGGTCGAGTTTTTGATCGCCGGTCCGTCTCTCCTCGGCAATCGCGTTCAGAAAAAGCCAGGGAAGACAAACAGCAGAGAACGCGAGAGGAATGGAGAAGAGGGAGCGACGACGGAAAAGGGAGCGAGAATCAAGCGAACGCGGGAGTGGACAGAAAGCAAGCAGAAGCTGTATCTCGCGCTCTCCAGTCGCCGGTGAGGCAGAACAGAGAGGAGACAGAGAGGGTGGGGGGCGAGAGAGGAAAAGGTGAACAGCGAAGGAAGGGCAACTCGTGAGTTCTTTCATGAAACGCAGGACACATCCCTCTGTCGCGGTACGCTTTCTCGTTTCTCTGCAGCTCTTTTTGAAGGGATTCTCGAGTCGAGAGACTCCCCTCTCTCGGGCTCCCTCAATGTGTCTCTGTCTCTTCAGTCCCCTCTCTCCATTTCGGATTTTTTCTCTCTTCCAGTTTCCTCCTCGGCTTCTCTGTGGCCTCCACCCTCGGTACCTTCTCCATTTCTCGCGCCCATCCTTCACCCGCTTGTTGCTGCGCCGTAGTCGAATCGCTGAGTCTCTCGTGTCCCCCCTGGCGCTTCATCTTAGGTGGCGGTCAACACCGTTGAGAAGAATGCGAAAAAGCTCCTGCAGTGCATGCAGCGAGAGCTAGGCCAACGCGCTCCGACACTTCTTCCCGTCCAAGCAAAACTTCAGCATCTCGTGGAAGTTAGTTTCTCCCCGACGCCTGGTCTCGTCTGAAGTGCCTGAACTTGTCGAAACTCGAACTCTCCGTTTTACGTTTTCCACCCGGTTTCAGGGCGCTTTAGAAACCCGTTTAGCCCGTCTTTGCAGGTTGCAGTGGAGAGGCACACACATGGCGAAGCCCAGAACGCATCTGTAGATGTTCTCTGGTAGGGACACAGAGCAACGACTGTCCTTCCACAAACCCGAGGTACCAGTCGCCGCATACAGGTAGTGAGGACGCCCGTCGCGCCAGTTTCCAAACGGCCCATGTGAGGAAGTCGACAGTTATACTTCTCTGTAGTTTCCGGTTTCCTCGCTCTTTCGCAGCAACTCATCGCGGGATGCACAGAGCGCGACGAGAAGGTACGGCATTTGGTCCAGCTTCTTTGTGCGAACCAGCACGTGAGTTGTTCGCCTCGTTCCGCTTCGTCCCCTTCTCCTTCTTGTCGTCTGCCGAATGTCAAACTCTCTCTAAGTCGCCACAGTGAAACACCAGGAAAAATGAAACCGGGTTCCGCGACACTTTCTAGAAACCGAGCGGCGGTTACCTGGCGCCCAGTTGCCGGTGGTTCAGAGAAATAAGTGACACACCGAAGAGAGAGGTGAGACTGTATGGCTATTCCTAACTGGGTATGTCCCAGCGGTGCGAGGTCAACGCTCAACACGAAGAGGCACTGCAGGGGAGTAGAGAGGTACTCGGCCAGCACACAGGCGGCAACAAGCGCCCGCTTCGCGAGTCAGCAAGTAGGTGGGGCATCTATACAGTCGACACGGTACCCGAGGCGTCCGGGGAAAGTTTTCAACTGTAAAAACGAGCTGAGAGAGACGATCATGGTTCGATCTTTCTGGAACTGTTAGCGAAGGGCGACCGGCGCGTGAGGAATAGCGGAGACTCCCAGGAAGTGGAGTGTTCTCTATCAGGAGTGGCGCTGGGAGGTCCAAGAGAACAGATTCAGAATCAGATCACCTGCGTTCGATGCCCCGAAACTCTCTTATTTCCAAGGGCGATTTGCTCTCGGGAACGTGCGCTGATTCGTCACGGAGAAGCGCCGGAGAAACGTCCAGCGACCTTGGCAGCGAATCGCAAATTTTCTTGTGATGGGTGCCCCGATGGACAAGTTTCGCATCACCAGGTGACCATGTCCAACCTTTCTTTCCGATGGAGACGAGGTGTGAAAAGTGTTTTCTCGACGGAGGGATGGCGTGTGGGATCGATCGAGCAGTCACTCAGTTCGGGGTTCCGGCAGACGGGCTTTTGGTTTTCCTGAGCCTGACATGGTACCAAAACTGCCGGAAAGATTGTCGTCAATGTGTCTTTCCCTCCCTTGGAGGCTCTCGCCAGAAAGGTACCTCTTCAAGACACCGCCTTCGTACGCACGTGTTGCCCACCCGGGCAACACGAGCAGAACAGCCCAGCTGTGGAATCTTTTGGTTCGTTTTGGTTTCGAAACTTCAGGAACCGTTGTTGCAGAGTTCCCCTGACAGTTTTCTGACCGTTCACTTGAAACTTAGCGCCACAAAGAACTGTCGATCGAGCCAACGAGGTCGAACAACTATTGCATTCTTCACTGTTGTTTGATTCGCGCCGAAAGTGCTCGGAGCTCCGGCGCCTGCATATTACGGGTATTTCCTCGAATGTAGTCCTCAGGTGTGAAAAGCGAATCGTGCTGTCACCTCTCGAACGTGCCTTATGGAGCAAACAATGAGAGCAATCGCGGGGGCCTGCTCGTTGTCTGCATTATGTGGCACTTGTGAATTCCTTCCAGAGAGCCGCGTGACGGTGGGGCCCGTATCGGAAAGAGACTTCCATAGAACAGTAACTGGTTACGTTGCTTCAGCGCAGGCGAGAAGAACTCACACAGGAATGTGTGTCTTGGTAAAACGATTCCCCGCGCACGCATTCAGGCACCATTGTGGTGTGCAGCTTCACAGCTTTCTGCACGCCGGAGGCTTGCTCGACTCCAGACTCACCTGTAGCACGAGATTCATTCCACATGGCGCTTTGTTGTATGCCTATCTCATCGAATTCACGTCGAAAGAGCAGTAAAGGGGAACGCATGGGACTGGGGAACCTTTGCGAACCGGAAAGAACGTCACTGCCCAAACGGTTGATCGGCTACGCAGAGAAGGCTTTGTATACTGCTAGACTGGTGGTTACCAGCCCAGGGTAGTGAGACGCGTTTCATGCTGGGGACTAAAACAAGGATTTCTTCCTCGTGAACCGAATTTTCGGTGAGCTTGGCGTATAGCGGGGGTATGTACTTATAGAACCCAAATCAGAGAGGCCTTCGCATGACAGGGGACAGCTAGAAAAGGGGTATGCCAATGAGCAAAAGCTCTGAAGTGGTGACAAGGGAACAGCCAATTAAGATGCAACGCATGACAACACAAAGGCGGAAACAAAACCGCCTGTGACTTCTGCAGATTACACACACATGTGTATGCATCTGTATGTTACCATACACAGACGTGGACGCGTATTTTTTGGCAGAAGGTCGCAACAGGCACTGCAGGAGGCTCTTCCCCCGAAGACATTGGCCTCAATCAGAGATTTGTGAACCCAGGCAAAAGAGAGAAACGCTGCTAGTCAGGAGTGCACTGCTTCTTCACCTGCTAGTGAGCGGCGGGCTGCCGCATGTCTGCTCAGCGTACACTCTAGGCCAGCTGCGCAGTTTGTAACTACAGGAAGCACAGGCACGATAACGCCACGTCAATCAAAAAGAATATCCTTCTTTCTGGCCATTGCACGCCCCGACATGTGAAACGTGTGAGGCCAAAACTCATTGCATCTTCTCAAAACAGAAAGGACATCCGGAGGAAATCTCCCTTTTCGCCCTGAGACGGCTTCTTGAGCCAGCTATTCGGAGCTGCCGTTGCGCCGAGGGGGGTTACGTTTTAGACAGCCGTCCTTGAGAACGTGTTGAGGGACTAACCGGGACGAAGGACGAATTGCCGTGCGTTTAAGGTAGGGGCAATCCCCCACCCCACCGGAAGTCAGTGACCGCCGACGGAAGGAGACAAGGAACTGGGGGCTGCGGGCGCTGCCGGCTCAGTGGAACCTTGTATTCGTCCCCACTGAGGCTTGAGTCTGTTGCCTCGTTACTAATACCAACCGGGGGGGTTTGAACGCTCAGTTGGTTAAAAACACGGAATGTTTCCCCGCCAACTGTCAAAGAAGATGGCGGTGGGCAGCGACAGTCCGCGCGAGACGAAGACTGGAGGTGACCGGGGTCATCTCCAACGGCAAGGATGCGCCGCGACGTCACGGTGGAAGGTACTTGCTCGCGAACGTTCACGTTATCGAGACACCGGTGGGCTGAAAGTTGCCCACGTAACCCTGTAAGTGGCATCATCACCGTCCGGCCGACCCGTCCTTCCTGCGCGGGACAAGGTAACCAGATTATACCCTTCTGCTCTTTGTTATGTCCTTTCCGACTGTAGACTTCATTTCTAAGCGCGGAACTCCTGAAAATGAAGAACGTTCGTGAAACCGTTGGTTGCTTGCTTTTTGTCGCTTGCGTGGTTTCAGTCCAGGCGAGCGCACCGGGTCGCCTGTCCGCTTCAGACGCGAAACCCCGCACGGCCAGTCAGTTGATCACCTCGCTTCAAGGCGGGACGGAGGAACTTACAAGGCAGTCTTTTCTTGTAAGCCGACTGGGGGCTCGCATCGAGGCGACGTCGGAACTTATTGCCGAAATTATCAGGAGCGTCGGAGAGCTCAATATCCTCAAAAGCTTCGCAGATGAATTGACGGAGTTGGGGGAGCGGCTTCAGCAGGCTGCCATTCTTATCGCGGCGGTTTCAGAAGATCAAAAGAATAGGATCCAGGCGCTTGATGAAACGGACAAGTCGGATGAGGAGCGACAGTTAGCTGCTAGGACGATTGGCCAGGCGGAACAAGCATTGGATGCTGCCAGGTTGTCCCTGGCTCTTTCCCCTTAGGAGGGTTGCCCCGGACTTGGGACCAAAGATAGTTTCTCCCTCGGTAGATGCCGGGGTCACTTTGTTCGTATGTACCTTCCGTGTCGATATGTCGCAACTGATTTTATAATGCAATTGGTAGCCACTGTTTGGGGCAGTGTTAGTCCTGATGCAGCCGTCACGAATAATGTGAACCCGACCGTGTTCTCCGTGTGTATGTAGTGTGATGCATATCTCATCAAGGCAGTCCAAACGAAAAATTGATGTTGGCGCATGCTGTAGGAAGACCGTGCAACGCCCGTTTGAGGAACTGCATACCTAAGTTTTTTTACGGCTTGGCTGTTCAAATACAACAGCCGCCGATGATTCGGTAACCGGGATCAAAACGCCGATGTTGAGGCGCAGTTTTAATCGCAGATAGAAGCTAAGTTGCCGTCTAACGCCAGAGTCGTTAGAAGTTCATGTGGGGAGTTCCTTGCCAGCATCAGTGAACTGAATAGTCCGTCGGAGTCGTGGCCGTTCTATTATAATGCATCCGTAGTCCTACAGAATGCACACAAACCAAAGTGTAGTTCCTGTCTCAAACTGAGAACCGGCACACGTCTTGAACGCGGACCTTTCACACGTCTGTGATTCGAAGCACTACGCCCGGCGTAGCATTTACGCCTGCTTCCGTCCAGCCGTAATTGAGAAGCAGCATGTCTTATTCGTGAGTCACCCTTGCAAACCAGCACACCGACCAGAGCTCACGACAGAAAAACAAGGGTGAGAGGTAGCAGGTCGGTTTAAATGACGTTACCTTAAGGGTCGCCGCCATAGGTTAAGACGGCCATGTACCTTCCCTCAGCTAGACTAGCTGTCGCAGAGTTTTCTGCGATGACTTTTGCGTCCACGACGTTCTTTTCGGCTCGCTGCGAACCCGCTTAGTCGTTAACGCTGTCAGGAGAAGAGGAGCTTCCCTAGCAACGCACGTGTGGACAGCAAAACACAAGGAATCTCCAGTCATTTGCAGCCGCGCGAGGGTGTTGATTCAAGAAAGAGTTGAACTGTTCCGCACCCAAACATACACGCATCCTGAGGCCGTAATGAGCAAGCAGGAGTTTCACAGTAGCGAGAAAAACTGTTCAGGACGCGTTTGGGAGACACGCACGGCCGGGCCGATTTTACCGTTGATCGTTTGGCAGCAGCCGTCCCATTGTCGTTCGTATCCTCGACACGTCACGCATCCAGGAGGCCAGTTCTGAGGTTTTGCGCATTCTCTTTCTGATGGTTCTTTTTTCCAGATGAATAGTCACGTCAGTTTCTGGGGCTCCACAAAATGCGATGAATGCACCTACGAACTTTGCGACTGCTCAAAAGTAGCAGGGAATTGCCGACCACGCAATGGATATGGCGAAACACGCTTTGGAAACCGCCAGACTGGCCATAGAGTTGCCCTTTTAGAACGCTGACGTTATTTCGAGGGTGAGCAACTCTGCAAAGTTCGTTGCTGAACGTATTTTCGTAGGATTTCCATGTCACTGTGTGAAAACCATAGAACACAGTACGGCACCGATGCAGTACTTACGCGAGGGGAAAATTGAAACACGACACCTGCAATTTCAGACCATATTGTAGAACTCTTCGTCAAGCTCTCGTCATGGCCTCGCCTTACCAGCTGCTATAAAGCGACAACATTGTTTGCTTCTGATTGTGTCGTTGCCATTCGGATGCATCAACACCTGCTGAGGGAACGGATGCATATCGCAGGGATTCAGAGACTCCTTTTTTATGATGATCGGACCTTAGCTTGAGAGCACTACATCCTCATGGCGGATTTTGATGCGCTCGCTTTTCCCTTCCCCACCGACATGACGAGATTCAGTGTTGTCGAAGAAGCGGGTGATCGCGGTCTCGACCACCGAACTCCTGATTGTCACTTGCTAAATATTCACTCAAGATAACCCGTCAGTCAGATGAAGCAGGGTTGTGCGAGCCTCGTCCTACGAATGCAGTGATTCGTCTAGAACATGCTTATGCGGTTTTCCGTGTCCACTACGAATTTCTAGGCTGGAGATGGCAGAGCCACACTTGATTCCTCGAATTTCGTATACAAAGAACGAGAAACACAAGTCAGTGTAAAGCGGCGCAAGCCAGCTGCCCTCTGCACCATGAAGCGGCAAGGAACGCCATCACAGTTGCCGCTGCGTTGGAATGGACCTCCAAATTGTCAGGAGCTGCGTCACCTGAAGCCTGATGCATGAAGGCGTCATTCAACGGTGATAGCGTGGCGTCACTTTATCGCAAGTATCTCGCTCCTCCAGAGTGCCAGGTATTTGTAACTACATTGCATCTACGAACCGGAAAAGGAAAACTGGTCCTGAGGACCACCTTCTAGCTCAGAGACCTGCACTCCCTGATGCCTGCAGCCGACGTTCAGGCGGTTCCCCATGTGCCGATGACGTCTTTGTTGGGCCATCTTTCACTTTTCACGTCTTCCAAGGCGTGACGCGACGAAGTTTCCGCGCCCTTCAAGCACTTTCTTAGCAGGTGTGGTGAACTGTGTGCTCTACCGGTCGTGTATGAGAATCTTTTCTCTGCCATCACTCCGCTTATCTTGTCCTGTGCCTTGCGGGAAGAGGAATCGCACGGTTTGTCGAGTGTCCTCGAGTGTACCAGAAGGAACGGGATCGCTACCAGAGTTCCATCATTTCGGGGAGAAGGTAAGAGAGCAGATTAGAGCAGGGAATTGGAAAGAAAACGGCGTCTCTCTTATGTGCTTGTCTCCCGACCAAGCAACCGTCGAGACACGTGTCTTCATGCAGTGCTGTCAGCCTCTTCGTGGCTTCTACCACCCCCCTTTCCGGGTACCAGTAAATCTGCATGCAGCATTGGAATCTTCCATCACGAAGCTGAACAGACTGGAAAACGGAAAATCCGTTAATTTTTCCTCTAGTTCTCTTCACTTTACATGGTGTGTCTCCTCTGTTTGTGGATGCTTTGCGTAAGGGAGAATCACGTCGGGGAGCTGTAGATTCCGTGGCCAGTCGCAAGTGGGTCGGCTGCTCTCGTGCCCAGTATCCTTCGTGCAAGAGAGCCTCTGCAACCCTCGCAGAAGCCAGCCGATGAAGTTCGAGGAAAGCAGTGGCGTCCCATGTTTCACCGTCGCGTCTTGGATCATTACGAGACTCAGCGGGGAAACACACGAGTCTTCAAGGCCTCATTTCTGCAGCTCTTCCATCTCCGTCGGACCAAACCCGTTCAGTCCGCTGTTCATTCGTCCATGTCTCCTCGGATGCCGTGGAAGCGAGGTGGCTTTCTCTGATTTCTTTCTCCTCCGTTTCGTCCTGACCACACGGCATCCACCACTTCTGTGCATGTTGTTAACTCCGTTACTGGTCGGTTGCCGTGTAGGTACACCGTACCAACTCTGCAGTAATGTGCACCGCTGGTGTGCCACCGAGAAAGGATTTTCTGCTTGTTTCCGCTACCAATTTTTGCTTTCGCTGTCTTCCTGCTCTTGCCTCATTAACACCTGTTATAGCGTGATTCATTTGGGAAGCTAATTCTTGCAAGTGGGCCATTGTAGTCTGTTGAAAGTTTGTGTCTCGGCGTTGTGGGTTCTCCGCCAGGCGATCTTGTTGACAGACAGTAGACGCCTCTACTGCGGTCGCTGAACCTTCTTGTCTCGCAATTTTTGATGATTGCCGTCAGTTGAATCTCTAATAAGTTTCTACAGACATAATAGTGGAAACACAAAGTAGGAGAGCTCCTGTTGTCGTCTTTTCGTTCAAAATTGCACTTGCTGAGGATCTTCGCTGGTCATCGGCTCCACCGAAATGAAACCACTGCTGGAACGGGCCAGCCCGCGTCCATCTGTCCCTCCTGCTCTGGAACATAACGAGGAGAACAATCACTGAGGGTGCAACAAGATCAGCAGCCAGGAGGTGGAGACCGATTTTCTCCCGAGATAGTCGTGTTCGAAGGAAGGAAACAGAGGGGACGCCTCCTCTGTTGGCCATGCTCTAGTTCCCTTTGGTCTCCAAACACCTTGGGGCACCATGTCCTCTTCAGAGGATGAGGATTTCCAGTCCTCTTCTCCCTCACGGTCTCCTCCTCGTTCGACACCGGAGAATGGGAAGAAATCTGGAGGCGGGAAGCCTAAGACCATTGAACAGGTAGGAGTTTGTGAGTTCATCATCAGACGGACGGCCTGCTGACACAGTCAGTGCTCTCCGAGCTCTCTTGTTTTCTTGTAGAGGATAAGAGCTACGGCGTATCTTGATGAAACCGCATCGGTTTTTCCTTTGGCGTTTCCCGTTTCCAGCGTTACCAGAAGAAATCGCAGTTGGAGCACATTCTTCTGAGACCCGACACGTACATTGGCAGTACGGAGATGCATACACAGTCGCTGTGGGTGATGGAAGAAGGACAAGAGTGCATGGTCTACAAGACAATCAACTACGTCCCTGGCCTCTACAAAATCGTTGGTACGTCGGCAAAATCCATTCGCTTACCCAGGTGTCGCATATATGGACACAATGAGACATGCCGTTCTTTGCTGCATCAAACATGCCCCATAACGTTCATCGCCATTTCTTTCTGAACACGTGTATGCGCATGTATATAAATTTGTGCGCGTGCGAACCATCCACACCGCTCGCAGATCCATGCTACGATTGCAACCAAGCACACATCTAGCCGTAGATATATCGCTCTGTGTAGAGAGGTAGGTATTTCTGTGCCTGTGCCGATACGTGCCTGCACGTATGGTTGCATTTAAAGGCATCTATATGCATATCGACTGTTTTTACCCTTGATACTCGGGAGGAAAATTCGGGCTGTTCCGTTCTCTGCTTCACTCTCCCTCTGTGCCTCAAGTCGCTCTGGTTCCGTATCCTCTCGTCTTGTTTCCTTCCGTTTCCCTTCCTCTTTCTCTGCCTCGACTGCCTACCACTTCCTCTGCGGCTCTTTCCCCCCTCGTTCACTGTCTCTCTGGCTTGCGCCACTGTGTCTCCCTTGTTTCCTTCCCGTGCATTGCATTCTTCCACTCTCGTGTGTGCGTCCGTCTCTTTCCCTCTCACCACTGTCTCTATTCTCCTCTCTTTGTTTTTGCCCCTGTCTTGTTTTCAGATGAAATTCTGGTGAACGCAGCAGACGTGAAGGCTCGCGAAGGCGAAGAGAAAAAGGGAAAGCCGCTGAAGCCGGGCGCCCGCCGCATGTCAGCCATTAAAATCGACATCAACAAATCGGCAGGTCGCATAACCATTTGGAACGATGGTGAAGGTGAGAAAAAGAGAAAAGGCTCAGCGAGAGCAAAGGTCGCGAAGCAGGAAAAGGAAAAAGCCAGAGACAGCGAAGGAGAGTCTGTAGAGAGCTGCAGAGGCGTGGCAGAAGGGGAGACCGGAGTATCGCGGACAAAACAAAGTGGCGGAGAGGCGTTTTCGCAGCCTCTCCGGCGGCGCGTGCACCTTGCGCTCTGTCTGTGACTTGGTCACCGGCAACGACGCATCTCCGCCCGTATCGCGATCTGCAGTTTTTTGCCTGACTGTCTCTGGGGTCTCCACGCTTCTCTCTCGCGATGCCACCGCTCCCTCGCTACTTGTCGACAAGGTTGCTGCCGTCGCCCTCTTCCTTTCTCTCTCACGCGCTCGAAAATGGCGTCTCTGTGCTTGCTGGGGTGCGTGGTTCTCAGGGATTCCTGTCGCGATTCACCAAGAACACAAGGTGTATGTGCCCGAAATGATTTTTGGACAGCTGCTGACGAGTGACAACTACGACGACAGCGAGTGCCGTGTCACAGGAGGACGAAATGGATACGGCGCCAAGTTGACGAACATCTTCAGTAGCGAGTTCACAGTCGAATGCGCAGACGGCGAGAGGAAGAAGTACGCTGAGGCGAACATGGGCTGAAAAGCGATCTCTTAAACATTAACAACGGCATGCACACGTCGAGCCGCAAATGGACCACGGTCCACATCTATCAAACGCCCCTATGTGGAGGGACACCTTAATCTGTATTTCAGTATGATGTATGTATATATATATATATATGCGTGTATGCGTAGGTAGCGAAATATTTATTTGCGATCATGTTCATTAGCTTTATTTTGTATTTTGCCGGGATGCATCGAGTGTCGGAGCTTTCGCAGGCGGAACGAGTTCGTAAATGCACGGACCTAACACTCTTAACTGCAGAGAAAGAGACGAACCGGTAGATACACGGTGGTAAAAGGAAAGCAAACGGATATGCATAGGCACGTGAAACTTTACGTATATATATATATATATATACATACATGCTTTTCACATGGGTTCACACGGCACACACACGCAGTTTTCTGATGCCGGCAGAGAGATCTCCAGAAATCGCAGAAGCAAGAAGTTGCGTTGCGTGGGTCGAGACGAGCTCACGGGAGCACGCGTGCGGTATGTACACCGCGCGAGGAGCGCCGTTGTGTCGCGGTTCGGTTTGCATGCATGCAGGAAATTTAAGATGACTTGGACGCGCAACATGGGTCAGAAAACCGAGCCGGAAATCTCCTCCTATAATGGGACAGACTACGTGAAGATTTCATTCGTTCCCGACTTCGCCAAGTTCGGCATGAGGGGGTGAGTTCCTTTCTCCACTCGAGTCCCTTTTTTCCCCGGGGCCGATCTCCAAATACGACGACGGAAAGACACACACGTGCATTTATATTTTTCTGCACATGTACCAACACGCGTGCACTTGCATACCTATGAATGCGTATGTTTGATCCATACGTCCAGATATAATATCTGCCCCTACGTGTATATGTAGATATGTACTTAAGAGGATGAAGCTTTGACTCTCTGTTTCACAAAGATACGTCAGTTCGTGTGCCTGTGAGTGCGGTTGCTACAATGACACATTTCTGTACACAGACACAGGTTGCTTCCGCCGCAAGGGAACACGGTTGTCTGTGTCTCGTAACTGGAGTCATACATTCAGTGTCCCAGGTACTTAATGTTTCTGTTTGTTCGGTTTGAGGGGTATCGATGTGGACGCATACTACGGTCGACTGTAGCGCAAGTGGCGTCGACTCGCGAGCGTTGCGCGTTCACGCCTTTTCACCCAGCGGACCGGCGGCGCTCCGGCGACTGCAATCTGTGCGCAGGTTCGACGACGATTCGCTCTCTCTGCTGCGGAAACGTGCGTACGACTTGGCTGGGACGGCGGGGGTGAGAGTGTTCTTGAACGGGACGCGAATCGACGTCAGCTCGTTCAGCCAGTACGTGGATTTGTATCTCGGCGGGCGGAAGAGCGAGAAGCCGCGCAAGGAGAAGGACGAGGACGACGCAGGCGACGATTCTGACGACGACTGGGACGAAGGGCCGAAACGCAAGAAGGGGGCGAAGAAGCGGAAGAAAGACGGCCAGGACGACGAGGAGACCGAGAACGGCGTCGAAACGAAAGTCATCAAAATCCACGAAAAACAATGGAGATGGGAAATCGTAATCTCCTCTACCGGTGAGGCGGAAAGGAGCACTTCTCCCTGCGTTCTTCTGCACGGAGATCGTGACTCCAGTCGCTGGGTGAAGCCTGTGCAGCGGACGCGGCGCGCGAACTCGCTTCTCACCGAGAGTGGCGAGACAGAGGGTTGCATGCGGGCCCGGATTGCGCGAGCAACTGTCTCCGGTTCTTCAAACCTCCCACTTTCGCCTAGACAATTTACGGCTGGCGCGGCTTTCTCCGTCGCTTGTTCGAGGTGACGTTAAGGTTTCGGCAGTGCCTGTTGCTTTCGGCTTCTTTCCCTCGTCTGCAGATGGCGGGCAGTTTCAACAGGTCTCCTTCGTCAACAGCATTTGCACGACAAAGGGCGGCTCGCACGTCACGCATGTTCTCGAGCCTCTCCTCGCGGCCATTGTGAAGAAAGCAAACACAAAAAACAAAGGCGGCATGGAAATCAAAGCTGCTCATGTCAAGTGCGTCTTACCCGTTGGCGACACTTGCCGATGGGGCTGTCTCCACCTCTCTGCCTTTGTTCACGCTATCTGTGTAATCCAGTCGTTTGCTTCTTCGCATGCCCCCTGTACGTCTCTTCCGGCTCTTTTCGCATTCGGCGGGGAAGTGCCTGCGGCGAAAGAGAGACCGTCAACTTCTGCGTTGCCTGCGTGTGCGCTTTTTGACTGGTTTCTGCTGTTCTCCTGTTTGGATTCCTGAACCTGTCGACGTTCGCCCGCATCCGCCAAAAGTGTCTCTGCACCACTCTTCGCGGGTTCCTCTCCGACTGTCTCCTCTCTGCTTTTTGCAGGCAGCATCTTTGGATCTTCGTCTCCTGTCTGATTGTCAATCCGGCGTTCGATTCGCAAACGAAGGAAACGCTGACGACGAAGCCTGCCAAGTTTGGCAGCAAGTGCACGCTAGCTGACAAAACCATCGGCGCGGTTGTGAAGTCGTCCATCGTGGAGAACGTCGTTCTCTGGGCCCAGACGAAGCAGCAGGTGAGGAAGACGCGCATGCATCCTCGCAAGAAACAGTGCGAGTGAAGTTGCCCTCGAGGCGGAACATCCAGGAAAAAACACAGTCCATTCTTCGGAGGATCTCTCTTTTCCTTCGGGGGAAGACGGCTGGCGAACGGAGGCATCTCTAGGTTTCTCCTGTCAGTCTTCGCCGCATCTCCGTTTTTGAGAGAACGAGGGAGACAGGTGTTTGCGCATGCATTGGACTCGTAATTTCCGGCCACCGACCCCTTCCACTTCTTCCCCTGAAACGGCAGCCGGCTGTCTCCTTCTCGGGGCTCACTTCCCTCTCTCGCTTGGCCTTCTTCTTTGGACTCTTGATTGAGGTCTTGAACGGCCTGGTTTGTCGGATCCAAGTTGTCTTGCGCTTGTCATGACCAGGTGAAATGCACGGAGTATAGGGAGCTCTGGCCTATATTTGAAAGCATCTCGCACTTCCCCTTGTAGAGTTGTCGTGTTTGAAACAGTTCTTTTGTGCTAAGCAAAAATTGGGTGGCCCAGCGTGGGTGCTCGCCAGCAGTTGCGTTTGGAACCTGGACTTGGTGTCGCTCTTTCGCATTTGGCCTCTGGGATTTCGGGACTTGCGGCTCTCTTTTCCAGGTGGAGCTGCGGAAACAGATGAAAGTGGGCAAGACGAAAGGCCGCGAGCGACTTTCTGGCATCCCGAAACTGGAAGACGCGAACGACGCGGGAGGACGACATTCGCAGGAATGCACGCTGATTCTCACGGAAGGAGACAGTGCCAAGACGTCTTGTCTTGCTGGACTTTCCGTCGTCGGCAGAGACCGCTACGGCGTCTTCCCTTTGAGGGTAAATCTTGTCTTCACGTTCACGGGGTTTGGCGTTCTCGTGTTGAACCAGAAACGCTACGTGCAGCCTCGCGGCAGACACTCAAATGGAGCAGCCCTCGTTCGGGAGGAGGTTCCTGGCTGTTGCTGGCTCTCGAATCTCGCCGGAGATCACCGCTACAGATCTCATTTCTGCGATTTGTCCAGCTCTTGAAACACGGCAATGCTGCCTGTCGTCGGTGCCCCTGTCTGTTGAATGTGTGTGTAGATACGGCTTTGAATGTTTGATGGCCGCCTTTGTGTCTTTGCATGGGCGCTTGTGTTCGTGGACGTATTTCGGCTCAGACAGCAGAACTCCGGTGTACATACAGACCACTGGATGCGCGAGAGAGGTAGCGGTGTGTCTCCTAGACATAAGTGTACGGATAAATGAAAGCGACTTGAGGCGTGCTTGGTCGCGTTATCTTTCGAGTTCCTCGATCTTTCGGTCTTTCTCTTTTTCAGGGTAAACTTCTGAACGTGCGCGATGCGTCGTTCAAACAGTTGACGGAGAACAAAGAAATCCAAAACATCTTGAAGATAGTCGGCCTCCAAGTGAACGACAGAACCGAGGACGCTCGCGGCCTGCGGTACGGCTCCGTGATGATCATGACCGATCAAGTAAGAAGCGACGGGCGGCAAGGACCAAAACCACTTTTTGTGACGGCGCATTCCAGAGGCGACGGCGCGTGCGACGAAGAGAGGGTCAGAAGTCGGAAGAGACGCCGAAGCAGAGTGGAGAGAAAGAGAGGTCGGAGACCTGACGCGTGAAGTGGCTGTTCTTGTTTTGCAGGACCACGACGGATCTCACATCAAGGGGTTGTTGATCAACATGATGCATCACTACTGGCCGCAGCTTCTCAAGTGCCGAGGCTTTCTCAAGGCGTTCCTCACTCCCATTGTCAAAGTGAGAGATTGCGCGAACAAACGAGATCTTTGAAGGCCGGAAAAGGGATCCGCGTACAGCTCGCGTGGAACCCCGGGTATTTCCCCGGCTCTTTCTTGGCTGCGTTTTTGTGGCTCTTTTGGAAACGTGTAGCAAAAAGCGTTTGCCACGAAACATGCTGCCGCAACACAAGGGCGCTCAAAACGTTCTTTCCTTTTGGGATCTTTTTCCCCGACATCCATCCCCCGCGGTGTCTCGCTCCGCGCTCTGCGTGTGTCGCCTCAAAGCATTTTTCCTCGTCCTTCGTCTCCTGCTCTTCTCTCTTCTTTTGTCTTTGCTCGGCGTGCCGTCGTCTCCCCTCAGCTGGGTTTTCTTTTGCTTCTGATGCGTCTCGCGTGTCCTGTTGTCGTCTCGCTTTTGATTTACGGCGCTCTGTTTTTGCGCGCCTCAGGTTTCCAAGAACAACGTCGAGAAGGCGTTCTACACCATCCCCGAGTACGAGCAGTGGAAGCGGTCTTGCAACACTACAGGCTGGAGAATCAAATACTACAAGGTACCGAGTACTCGCCGCGACTCGGGTCAAACGCGTTCGATAAAACCACTCGCGGAAGTTGACAGGCTTTCTCTCCTACTGATCACCACATGCACCGATTCGCGTTTTCCGTTCAACAATGAGACCGTCGCATGCGTTCCAATCCACTTTTCCATGTACACATTCTCATATCGTTTTTTGTTAAACTCGCCTGCCAGGACTTGCGTGCGCGCTTGTAGGTATGCGTGCACCCTGCCGCGACGAAGGGGAGACAGCGCAAAAATGACCCTAGAGACAGTGCCCATAGGGTCGATGCTGCCTGCCGGTCTCTCCCGGGGTCTCCATTCCTTCCTCTCTTTCTTCTTTCTCTCTTTCGCTTGGTCTTCACCTGTATACACACACACACGAACATGCGTGTAGACTGGTGTCTGCATAGATGATCTACGTGTCTTCCGAGGAAAGAAGCATCCGCTTTGGGTTTTTGGTCTGCATGCGCTCTCGAGGGTTTGGGAACGTCGACGGATCGCGAGTTCAAGGAGTATTTCAACGACCTGTCGAAGCACCAGATCGATTTCGTTTGGTCCGGTAAGTTTGCCCTGTTTTTCCGTTTCTCTTTCTTCAGAGCGAGCAACGGACACCTGCCAGAGCGCAAGCGGCCTCAGTTGGGTTTACCCTAACCTGTTACACTTGCGTTACATTCTGCAAATTCGGTTTTTCAAATATGCGCTGGGCCTGAAGGGTAGTTTCCAGTACATTCACCTAGCCAACGTGGCCGCGGATGCAGACGTCCTTTTGCGTCTCTAAGCAACGGATTCTCCGGCGCCTGCTGTAGCCCTCTGATCTTCTAGCCGCACTACCTCGATCTTTTTTCTCACGCCGTTCCACTCTTCAGGTCAACACGATGGAGAGTTGATTGACATGGCTTTCAACAAACGGCGGGCTGAAGACCGCAAGCGCTGGCTGCAGAGCTACCAAGAAGGCACCTTCGTCGATCACAATGCCTCCAGCTTGTCCTACGCCGATTTCGTCAACAAGGAATTGATTCTCTTCTCCAGATACGACACAGAACGCTCCATTCCACAGCTGGTGAACCTCGAATCCGAATGGATCCTGCCTGTTCCGGCGCACAAATATGTGCAACTATACACTCTATAGATCTGTAGACGGATGCGTATATACACATGCACACATACACATTTGCAGATACCGACATGCATACGTATATGTTTGCATGCAGCCATTTTCCACATGCACATCCCTCTCTCTATAATGCATGGGTTCTGAGGGTGTATGTCTGTGGGCAATTCTCTTCTCACGCTCAAAGAGACACGTCGCATGAAAACCCGGCCGCCGCCGCGAAGGCCGCGGGACAATTCTCTCTTTCCTCACTGGGGCGCGAGAGAAACGAGCGGATGTCGACACGGTCCCCCTCCATGTTTTTCCTGAGAGTCGTCCCTCAATCGCGCTTGTTTCCTTCTCGAGACGCCGAGAAGAGACCGAGTTCACCCGCACATGTTCCCTGCAGTGAACCTGGCCACGAGCGGATACAGACGTCTTTTTGCGTCTCTAAGCAGCGGATTCTCCATACATCCCGCAGACCGACACGGCACAGGCAGACGGAAAAAGAGAGGGAAAGAGAGAAAAAGACAGCAGAAGAGAAGAGACTCCGTCGCTCTCGTGTCGCTGTGGGGCCCGAGCGTCGACGCGTCAGACCGAACGAGGAGACGGAGGCGAGCGGGCGCCTGTCTTTTCCAGTTTTGACGCGCGTTTTCTCTCTCTGCTCTGCCTTTTGTTCCTGTCTTTTTCGCTCCTCTCAGGTCGACGGCTGGAAGCCTGGGCAGCGCAAAGTTTTGTTTGCATGCATCAAGAAGAACATGAAGCACGAGATCAAAGTGGCGCAGCTGGCAGGTTACGTCGCTGAAGTCAGTGCCTATCACCACGGAGAAGCGAGTCTGCAACAGACGATTGTGACCATGGCACAGCGCTTCGTCGGCAGCAACAACCTCAACTTTCTGGAGCCTGTCGGTAAGAGGGCGTCGCCTTTTCTTCTTCCACATGTCTCTTCTGGTGTTCCGTCTTCCCGACGTTTCAATCGTGTCTGTCTCGCTCCCGAAATCCGAGGACAGATGTAGACCCCGCTCTCGGCACCGCCTCTCGTTTGTGTCTCTTCAGGTCAGTTTGGGTCGAGGAAAGAAGGTGGAAAAGACGCTTCGGCTGCTCGTTACATCTTCACTCGCCTCGCCTTCTACACACGCCTGGTTTTCCACGAAGCTGACGATCCGATTGTAAGGCCGTTCTCTCCCAGGGGCAAAGAGAATCTGTGTGTGAAGGAGAAGTGGAGAGCGGGGCTGCTTCGCAGACCTCCGGGGAGCGTCGCCCGTTTTTTGTCTCGCTTTTCCCATTCGACGCAGAAGCAGAGAACCTGCTAAGGGCTGAGGCGACCCGCAGCTGGTGGAAACGCGCGTGCTTTTGTCTCCTTTCCTCAGCTCGAGTACGAATACGAAGAGGGCCAGAGAATCGAGCCCAAGATGTATGTCCCCGTCATCCCCACCGTCCTCATCAACGGTAGCGAAGGCATCGGAACGGGCTGGTCTTCCTTCGTCCCAAACTACAACCCCAGAGACGTCATCGAAAACCTGAGAAGGTTCGTCGAAACGAAGCCGCGAGAACAGAGAAGACCGCGTCGAAACGGAAGAATCCAACGCCAAGAAATCGGCCTGGCGGGGATGTAGCGCTGTCCCGTTGGGGGAAGAGAGAGAGATAGACTGTGGACAGTCGGTTTCTTAACCACAAAGTGCGAAAAGGCGGAAAGGATGCAGAGAGACAGGCACGTCTCGAGCGGCTTTGAACTGAACTCGCGTCGCCGCTCGTGCCATGCTTGAGACGTCTTTCGTTTGTCCTTTTCGATAGATACATCGACGGCGAGGAGATGCAGCGAATGACTCCTTGGTACCGAGGCTTCCGAGGCAAAATTGAGGAGAATTCAGCAGGCACTGGATTCGAGACGAGCGGCCTCGTCGAAAAATGCGGAGAAGGCGCGTTCGAAATTACGGAACTGCCCATCAAAAAGTGGACTCAGGTAGGTCAGACAACAGACAAGGAGGGAAGCGTCTCGCGGGTGTTTCCAGCTCCATTGAAAAAAAGCTTTCAAGGCGAGGGAGAAGAGGGACGGGCTGCGTACCGCGAAAACTACATATACACATACATACGCAGGCAAATGGTTAGGCAACTTTTCGTGTTTTTCTCTATCGCGGCACACACACACATGTATGTGAGGAGTATGTCCATGTGTGCATCAAAGTTGATACGCGTGGTTCCATAGTTCGGACGCTAAAACGGCCCAAACATTGGCTTCTTAAACCATCCTGGGGTCACAAAAGTACTGTCTCTGGTAGAGACTGAGCGTGGACTGTCGCTGTTTTGTCCCCCTGGGAATCCATATCCCAGAGGAAGGCAACTATAGTAATTCGATGTAAAACCAAATCAGGCATCGGGGCTGAGTTGGGGATGTGCAGGGCGTTTTCACCTCGAGTCTCTCCGCTTTTTGCAGGACTACAAAGAGTGGCTAGAGGAGAATCTCCCGACAGCGGAGAAGCGGGACACGTTGATTGCCGACTATCGAGATTGCAGCTCGCACGAGGAGATCCACTTCACTGTGAAGGTTTCGGAAGGTGAGAAGGCCATGCAGAACGGGTGGACATCCGCGGAGAGAGGACAGAAGCGGGGCGTTCCGCCGAGAGAGAGAGAGTTCCAAGAGAGAAGAAAACGGGTTTCCTTTGTTTTTTCAGAGCGCCTCGAGAGGCCGGAGCGAGAAGGCCTCGAGAAATACTTCAAGCTCAAGACGTCTCTCAGCACCACCAACTTGACGCTCTTTGACCCCCACGGCAGGGTGCAACGCTACGCCAACGAGCTCGAGATCATCAAAGAATTCGCCCCCATTCGACTTGATTTCTACCACGTAAGCGCCACAATAATCCCTCGCATTCCTACACGTGTCTACGTATACGGATACATATATATATATATATATATATATATATATATTTGTATATATGTGTGTATATGTTAATATGGGTACATGTAAATATATATATGTATATGTATATGTATATATATGTATATATACATGAACATACGTAGGCATATACATACGTATGTACCTATGTATGTACTGGTATACGCATGCGTAGCTTGTCACATGGGTCTGGGACGCGTATGTACACGAATGCATGTATGTGCCTGAGAATCGATGCTGGGAATTGAGAGAAGGTGCGAGGCCGTGTGTGTGGAACAGCTGTGGCAGGCCTGGTGCTTCGTTGCGTTTTCTGTGTTAATTGCTGCAGAGAAGAAAGGCGTACTGCTTAGCGATGCTCGAGAAGTCGCGGAGGATCCTGAGCAATCGTCTGAGATTCATTCTCGCAGTTGTCAACGGCCAGCTCATCATCAACAACAAACGGAAGAAAGTTCTCGTCGAGGAACTGTTCTCTCAGGTAGACCCCAGGCGCAGAGACGACGCACCTTGCCGAAGCAACGCAAGAACGCAACTCTCCGCTCTGCGAAGTGTCTGCCGAGTCGCTTAAGGCAGAAGGATCGTGTTTACGATTGAATGGATATAAAGGTTGGGAGGTGAAGTGTCCCTTGACGCCGTTTCCTACCCGGCTGCGTGCGCGTGAGTGTAGCGGACGTCCCTAGAGGAGACAGAGAGACACAGGTGGGGCTTCTGCTCGTTCCCTGCGAGCCTGGCGTTTCAGCTGCGTCTGCGATTTGTTTCGTCCATGTTTTCGGAAATTTAAAATTCACTTTGTGGTTTTGTCCACCTTCTTTCCAGGGCTATGATCCCATGAAGGAGATCGAAGACGCCGCCAACGCCGGCATTCGAGCAGCTCTCAAACGAGACATCGCTGTGGACGACGAAGCTTTGGCGGTAAATCAGTATTTCGCTCTCGTGGTTTCCACACTTCGTCGTCTTCCGCAAGTGTCTTTCGCCTGCCTTTTCGCTTGGTCGTGCCTCCTCAGACTGCGTGCGGCCCGCGCGCCTTTCTCACCTCCGCTTGTCTCTCCATCTCGCCAGTTCGCTCGCCTTTTGTGGCTGCAGCTTTTTATTTGGGTGTTTCGAATTCCGATTTTCCAGGAAGGCGGCGAGGAGGAAGAAGAGATCGTTGCAGGGTGCACTGCGAAGCACTACGACTATCTCCTGGGAATGCCCATGTGGAGTCTGACGCTGGAAAAAGTGAGTGTTTCTTCTCGCTCCCCTTTCCCTGCTGTCTCGCCTGTCTGTCTCCGTTTCATATACTCTCCGTTTCCGGCTGTTCCGCCCTATGCAGGTGGAGGATTTGCGCGGGGAAATGCGCGAGAAAGAACTTGAGTTGGAGGAGTTGAAGCGAACGTCTGTACAGACACTCTGGAAGCGCGACCTCGACGCTCTCGTCGCTGCCCTAGACAAGCAGGTACCGCAAAAGAGCTCGTACAAAAAGGCGTTTCGTGTGAACGAGAAAGACAACGTGCGAGGCTTTGTCTCTCTGTCCTTCTTCAAAGCTTCCACATGTCTTTCAACCTGACGCGGTAAATTTCCCGTGCCGTCTCCCGTTTTATTTGTCTCGGGCCGCTCCTCGAGTTTCGGGAAGAGGCCCGCTCGAGTGCTGTCTTGACGCCAACCGGCGCCTCTGTTGCGCATGCGGGGATCTCCAGTGTCTCTCTTGGTTTCCTTTTAGGACGAAATCGACGAGATGCTCCTGCAGGAAGGCCGCAGGTTCCAGAAGAAAGCTCGCGCAGGCCAGGCGTTGCTCCAGGCCAAGAAGAAGCTCAAAGCCGCGCCTCAGAAAGGCAAACCGGCAGCGAAGAAGAAACACGTGAGACGGGCGGGAAATGCGAAGCCGGCACAGAGGAGAGTGGAAACCCCAGCAGGCACACGCGGGAGAGCAGGAAGCCGAGAGACAAGCACCCCCAGGAACGAAAACTCGCGGAAAGATCTGCTCGCAGCGAGCGTTTGTTCCGTAGAGAAGAGGGCGAAACCTAGCCAGCCTAGACCGGCCTTTTTGGGAATTCGAGCGAGTGCGCTTTCTTGTCAAATCGTGAACAACGTCCCAGCTGGCAGGCGAAGACGCGCCGTCGAGCATAGGGAGAAACTTCGGAAGCCTTCGCGTTCTCAGACGTTTCTCGATATTTTTCTGTTTTCGCTCCAGAGCACGTCCAGCGAGGAAAGCATCTCTTCGGAGTCTTCTGAAGAAGAGAGCGATATCGACGAAAGCGACGAAGAAAGCTACACGCCGGCGAAGAAGCCGAAAAGCAAAGGCACTCTGCCGAGTGCGCGGCCTGCTAGCGCTGGCGCTCTCAGCTGTACAAACACCCCAGCGTCCTCGGACCGCCGCCGCGCCGTCCCGACCGCCTCGACCCCCGTCCAGAACAAAAACAGTCAGGACGAGAAAGAAACGAAGAAGAAAGAAGACGCCGCCGCAGCGGCGAACGGCACGAACGTCAGTGCGCCCTTGGAGAGCGCCGAGGGAGATAACGGAGGTACGGAAGTCACCCTTGCAGCCTCGCCGCTCTTTCGGTCGCCGAGTACTTCCCAGGCGAACACGGTCAAGACGTGATGCTGTTCATCCACATCACACCCCAGCTCGCCGACCACCGCACACACACGACTGCCTTTCTCCCTCCGTTTCTCTTTCTTCTCTCGGTTTCTCCGTTTCTTTTTCTTCTCTCTTTCTCCCTCCGTTTCTCTTTCTTCTCTCTCTGTTTCTCCCTCCATTTCTCTTTCTTCTCTCTCGGTTTCTCCCTCTTTGTGCCTCTCTCTCTTTCTCTCTGTTTCTCCCTCCGTTTCTCTTTCTTCTCTCTCTGTTTCTCCCTCTGCTTCTCTTTCTGTTTCTCCCTCTTTGTGCCTCTCTCTCTTTCTCTGTTTCTCTCTCTCTTTGTCCCTATCTCTCTTTCTCTGTTTCTCTCTCTCTTTGTCCCTATCTCTCTTTCTCTGTCTCTCTTTCATTATGGGGTCGCGACGCGTCCTTTCGCCGTTGATTTTTGCTCCGCCGGTCGCTCAGTTTCGCGCATGTCCTCTGTCCGCGCCGTGTGTGTGTGTGTGCATGAATACTCAAACATTATATATATATATATATATATATATACAGACATTTACAGAAAATGCTTTTGAATGTGTGCACGCATGTATGTGTCGAGTTGTGACGACGTTTTCATTGGTCGCGACTTTGTGGGTTGTCTGTGCAGCGAGCGTTGCTGATCGCTCGAAAACTTCTCTTCCTTCACCGACTATCACGAAGCCTCTGTCGCTCCTCGAACGGCTGAAGATGGGTTCTTCGACGAGTAGCATCTTGAACGCGTCTTCCTCGCAAAAGAAGCAAATGACTCTGGAAGAGATCTTCGGGTCGCGAATCGCGAACAAACCGACAACTGAGAAAAAGAAGGACACAGAAACAGACGAGAAAAACGGCGGAGAGGCTGCAGCGCCGGACTCGCCCGCGGAAGGCTCTGCGAGGTAGGAACCCCGAGAGAAAAGATTGAGCAAGAGAGAGGGGTAAGGCCCGCATCGCCTGGCTGTCGCGTGTGAGTCTTGATTTTTTTTCATCTGTCACGCGAAGCGAGGGCTCTGCAGTCTGTTTTCATCTGCGCGTCCTTTTCTCTTGTACCCGGCGCCGCAGGGTCGCCGCCCGCTCGGAAACGTCTCTCTTTCTCCTCTCTGACGAGGAGACCACAAAACGGCCTGTCTCTTCTTCCTCTTCTTTGGGGGGAAATGAGAGGAGCCGCGTGGCTAGTCAGGGGAGCCAGGGCATTCAGAAGAGACGAAAGTCGAAGGTGCTTGTTCTCTCTTCCGAAGACGAAAGCGACGAGGAAGTGGAGACGAAATCCAAGAAGCGGAAGGCCGAGGCTTCGCTGGAGTCGACGCCGAAAACGAAGGCGAACAAGGCTCGGAGACAGTCAACGCCGAAGAAGAAAGCGAGCAGTGACGAAGATGAAGAAAGTCCAGGTAAGACGCGAAAGGAAGAAGGCCTTTCTCTCTTGCGCAGCAAACTCTCAGTCAGAGCTAGGCTGGACACCGAAGATCGACACAAAGGATCTCGTTTCCTCTTCATGGCCTCTTCTATTTTTTTCGTATCCGTCTCCCGTGAGTTGCCATTCAGTTCGTCTTTGTCGTGTGCCTTCACCCTTCCGTTTCGATGTGTCTGACGCGTTTTCTGGACGCGCGGGCTCGCGCGTGTCTGAGCCTCTTCTCGATCTGTCGACTTCACCTTTAGTCCGCCCAAGATTTCGCGTTTTCTCCTTCACACAGATCGCGACAGCGTCGAGCCTTCGCCCCGTTCAAGTCGCCCCCAACGGCGGGCAGCGGCCTCCCCAAAAAAGTACAAAATTTCTGATTCGGAAGAAGACGATGAGAGTGCAGAGAGTTCGTTCGCGAGCGACGGCGACGAAGAGTAGAGGGGAGGAAACGCGAACAGTCCATCGTGAAAACGGACACGTGCACGCGCATGCAACCAGGCGTACATAAAATTTTTTTTCCGGACCGGAGACAGCAGAAGCGCATCCTGATGCTACTGCACACAGTGAAAAAACCGATCTCTCCTTTATGTTCCTGCACGTGTTTTTGCATGCATAGACTTGCACACGCATCCATAATATATATATATATATATATATATATATATAGACAGATAGATAGATGTGCATGTGCGAATGCACGCATGCATGTCTACAGAGAGAGCGTGGAAGAAACGTAGAATGTAGAAGTGTGTCTCACTTCTCTTGCTTGAGGCCGCCGGCTTGAACTCGAAGTGTGGTCAGTGGATGGGTTATTATCTGGGTATATAGTACGATCGTCTTGATGATTATACCCTTTGCCAGTTCACCAAAACGCAGCATTTTCTCTGCAGCGAGCTTTGTCGCGTGTGTGATTTTCTTGCATTTTTGCGGTCAAAAATGCAAGAAAAACAGTCCCGAGCGACGCAGGAACGAGGAGCGACGAGCTCTCCGAAAACAGAGAGACGGAGAAAAGTCGGCGCTCGGTGTGCCAGGAAGTCGAGTGTGAGACGATTCGAAGTTCAGTGCTTCGATTCCAGATGCTGTCTCGCTGGTACACCTTCATATTCGAACACAGAGAGGATCTGGAAGCGGTCCGTTGCTCAGCAGTGCGTTTTCTTGCAGTCCTACCGCCCCTCCCCTCGCCACCTCGACTCACCCGCCGTTGAGGCCAGTCGATATGTCCCTCCCTTTCCAACCGAGCTAACCTTTTGCTTCTTATCTGATTTGCATTGATAAGCAGATTGCGATCTCTATCCGTACACCCATCACCTACAGATATCTACCTGTCGGTAGTCAAGTCCATCTCTTAATCTATTTACGTATATATGTAGACAGCATGCGTATATACATGATTATGGCATTGATTTGACTCCGCAATGTGTACAGAGGGTCTGCGTGTTTCTGCATGTTTATCCTCTTTGCAAGACTGTGAAACAAGAGGGGTGTTTTTTGTCAGAGCGTCATCTCAGCACATGTCCTTCGAACCAAAACGCATCTCACATATCGATACATACATTGTTTTGATTTTTTCCCCGTGAGAGGGGGGGGGATAGGCTGAACTGTGGAATAATCTTTGGCAAGTGAACCTCGCGCGTTCTCACCCTGTGTGAGGCTTTCCTGAGGTCGACGCACCTGTTTTGTGTCTGCGGGTTTTTCGCTGTCAAGGGACACCGGCTTAAAGAAACCGTCCTCTCGTCGACAGATCGCCCGTGGGAAACGGTTCTCGAGCTTGCTTCTCAATCTCCTCTGCCTACTCATGAACAGCCTCTAGCAACCCATACACGAAGAGATGGAAGGAGAATGAGAAAAGATGGGAGATGAAGACGGAAGGAGAATGAGAGAAAATGAGACTCAGGAATGGAGCTCCGGAGATATAGATATGCACGTATGTATGTAGAAATGCATTCTTACATGCAATATTCCTCTACATATGCCACCGCATAGAGAACTACAGCCGAGCAGCGACGCGCCAGGCAGCCGTCGTGGTAGAGGTGTATCATATGTATATCGATGCATACACATTTGCAGTTAAGGTGTATGGCTATTGCAACCGGTTGTGTGACATTGCACAGACACGTCGTATACACACCTTTCTCATAGACGGTTCTCTCCCTGCTTTTAAAGAGATCGAGAATGAAGTATTCGTGTGTATTCCTTTTGTCTCCACGATATCTTTACCCGGGAAACCTGGGAGACATCGTTTTCTTCATTCAGCCGGTCTTTGTTTGAGACCTCGCTTCTTTGTCTATCCGGGTTCTAGGCTGAGTAAGCATGGGTTCCCATCGGTGTGTCTCTGGTTTTCCTCGGAAAGTCGGTGTTAACTGTGTACTTCACGATTGCTCGTGCGCATGAAGCATGTGCAAAGAAAGGCGCCTGGCCGCCTGAAGAAGCAAACGAAAGGGAAAAACGTCCTCGCAAGATTCGAGGCTTCAATCCTTCGAAGAGCGGAACACCTCGTCGGCGGCCTTCGTTGCCTGGCTTTGACCACAGAGACAGGCGCGGCGCCTTCTTTCCTGTCTCTGTGTGTTTCCCGATCCCTACAACGTGGAGTTTTCTTCTGGTTGTGCGCAGCTCTCTCCTCCCCCGAGTCGAAAGTCCAAGGCGGGCCGAAAATCCCGGAGACGCTCTTTCCTCACGCCGAGAGCGAGAGGAAACTGCATGCATCCAGCACTTTGGCGAATGAAACTTGAAAAAGGAACGACGGTTCGCCCATAGAGGCAAGAGAAAAGCATCGCAGCGAGTCAAGACAGAAAGACGAATAAACGCCCGGAACTGAAAAGGGCGGAACGTCGGAGTAGGTGTCTGTACACCAGATATTCGCAGAAAAGTGCAGATGCATTAACGGACAGATCGAACGCTCAAAAAACATAAAAAAGGATCTAAGAAGGTAACGAGCGGCGCTGCGTCGGCTGGACCGGAGCCGGTCGTGAGAGCGCAGGTACGGCGGGGCGACCTTCCCTCAGGGTTGTGCGTTTCCCTTCTTTGGAGAGAAGGAAACGGGTCATGGGAGACTAAAGAAACCACGCAGTGCTGCAGCCAGCAAAAAAGCGAAATGGCTGTCTTTGCGAATGACGACGAAGAGAGGCAGAAGCTGCGCCGGTGCGTTCCTCGCCCTGGGGACCCAGCACTCTCCCCCCACAAAAGACCTCTTTCTGCTGTCTCTTCTTTCCGAGGAGAAAAGCATCGACATCCCGAATCCACGACACCGCGGGGCGCCGTCTCCTCGCTGCTCGGCAGGAAAGAAGAAAGCTCCAGAACGTGTTTTCCTCTCCCCTTCGCCTCTTTTCTTCCCGGCCGTCTCCTCCCGCTTTAGACAGACGGCGCGTCGGGCTTCTCCGGCAAAAACTCCGAGGCTCCCGAGTCTGTGCCTCCGCCACTGGCGCTGCTCGAGCTTCCCGGCGTTCCTCCAGGAGTGAAGAAACGTTTAAAGAAAGAAGGCGAAGACCCCGCCTGTGCTTGTGCGCGCCTCTCTGCTTGCTCCATCTCCAAGTACTGCCGATACTGCTGTCGCGGCGTCGGCCCTTCGCCTGTCGAGCGCTGAAAGGCCTGCGAGAGAGACACGAGAGGGAAAAAAAAGAGCAGCCGGGCTGGAAACGGCCAGGACCAAAAAGGGAAGATGGACAACAGAGACACGAGAGCAGCGAGACGAACGCCGTGGAAGACACCAAGCGCACAAGCGGACGCGTCAAGGGTATACGTGTACCATGGTAGTCCAGGAGTTTGGATTCAGAAACGCACAGCAAGCCTGAACCCAGAAGCACATGGTTTGTAGATACAAATATACATATATATATATATATGCACATCGATATATAGATATCTAGATATCTCGATAAGTGTATGTGTGTGAAGCGCAGCTCGGGTGCCCTTTCAGAGGGTAGAGGTCCTTTCCTCATCGTCAAAGGGAATTCTGTTTTTAAAAGTTTTAGATAAACGACCTGTTACGACCCCCAGCGCCTTCCTCGGTGTCCCTCCACCACGCCTCCACAAAACGTATGCACTCGCCTGAAGCCATGTCCCCTATGTACACATCTACTACATCTGCGAGGCTACACACATACATGTGCACATATAGGTTGTAGGTATTCGTGTGTTTATCTATAGCGTTTTCTATGCACTTTTGTGCTTCTTGGTCAGAGTGTACAACTGTATTTAGGCAGGACGGCGAAGTGTTTCCTGAACATCTGAGGCGGGTGACAGTTTTTGGTTTCCCTCCAAGGCGCATCGAATTTTGAAGGCCGGGACTCACGAGTTGCACAACCTCGATGATTCCGAGGAGAACGCCTCCGATAGCGGCGTTTTTCATACAGCTTCTCCAGCCGCTTCGCATGCTGAGAACGCCTCCCGTGAGAGCTCCGCTGAGGACGGGGTTCCAGCTGTCTTCCTTGCCGCCGCGCAAGTAGATGAGTGAACAGTCAAACGTCGCGTACAGGCCTCCCCAGACCGCGAAGGAGGACCCAACGAGGGGCGATTTCATGGACCCGGAGAGCATACCCCCTGCGAACTTCTCGTATTTGGGAGAGTTTCGCCACCCCTTGGCGAAATGCCACAGAAAGCCGCCGAGAGCTCCCATGCCGAAAGCGCCGCCGAGGTCCTCAAGAATGCGCCCGGGGCAGGGCTCTCGTGTGAGGTCGTGGCGCGGCGGCATTTTGTCCAGAAAACGAAGCGCGAGAAGAGAAGAGGGAGGAAAGAAGAGGCGAAGAGACGAGGACGAAAAAGAAGAGGCGAAGAGACGAGGAAGAGGCGAACACGAAGAAGGGCCGGAGCAAGAAGTCGGAGAGAACCAAAAGCGCGGCGAAGGGATGCGCGGGAGACCGTGGCAAGGGTGGGGGTACACAGGAATGGCAACTAGAAGGGAAAGGAGTTCTGGTGAAGTGAGACCCGGGGGGAAAGGGAAACAAGAAGAAACCCAAAGACGGAAAGTTGCAGCGGCGCGTTGAAGAAGTACCGCCAGAAGATCGGCTTGGAGACAAAACGATGCTGATGTCAGGAAGCTGCGTCGGTGTTCGTGTCGTACACGACGACACCTGGAGAGTTGAGGCGGACCGTCACAAAATGGAGAAGAGACACAAACGCTCCACAGAAAGACCTTTCTTGACCACGAAGTCTCCAGTTTCCTCTCTACTGTGGAGCAGGCAACGGCTTTTGAGAAATGGAAGTTTTAATCGCGTGCCGAATCTCGCGAGCGTTCAGTTGGAGTGAGGATACAATGCGGCCATCGACGGAGATGACAGGCAGATTCTCTCTCAGACGCGAAACGCCCTCAGTGTGGAGAGGCAAGAACGCGTCTGAGTCTCGGCAGAGACAAAAACCCTCTTGCAAGGCTGCAGTGTGTGGACCCAGCTGACTGGGACGCAGCCGATCCAGATTCACGACACAAACGACAGTTGGACGATCCTTCTGACCTGCAGACAGTGAGGCGGGGTCTCTTTTCGATGATGAAACGCAGAAGGGACAGAAAGACCGGGAGGAATTCCTGGGCGAAGACGAGGCAGAACCCGCCGGCAAGTCTGCGGGTTGCGGAGGCTGGGACTGTGCAGACAAACACACCGCGGCCGACTTCACGGGGAGGCCGGAACCGGAAGTTAAAGCGGCGGAAGAATTCGTTTGGTCCTCGCTCTCGGGAATGGTGCCTTGTCCAGTGCAAGAGGAAGAACTGATGAAAACGAAGGGAACAGAGAGCCCGCGAAGAATGCGGCGGACGTGGAACGTCGCTTTGTCGCACAAGGAACAGCCAGTTGCAGTGTATATACAGACGACACAAGGGGATTTCGTGTCTTTCTGTTCCGCGTGAGCTCGCCCGACGTCAGGCGAGTTCCCGTTCTTCCCTGGGGGGTACGAAAGGCAGCGACCTTCGACGGTTTTCCCACAGATTCTCTGGCGGGAAGCTAGGATTCTGGAAAAAGCGAGAGATGGGTCAAGAGATGGCGAAATCGACGAGGGAAACCGACGGGCAGCGGAGAAGAGCGGCGCTGGGAAATTCGACAACGGGCAGAGAGACGAGACGACGGACCGACACAAGGGGGGACTGCAAGCGGGGAAAGGCACCTTTCGTCGCCTAGAGAGAAACGAGGGGCGAGAGAAATCGGGAAATGCACAGGCGAGGAAACAAAACGTCGGAGAGACCTCAGCAGAAGCGCGTGACGAGAAACCACATGCGCGGCAGAATCGCGGCGTCAAGTGGGGGGCCAGAGAAGAGTCGGGCGGGGAAGGGGGCGAAGCCCGCGAGACACGAGAAAAACGGAAGGCTGATGAGTCGGAAAAGAGGTGACGAAAGGGTGTCGAAGGGACTGTGAAAAAGTTGAAGTGAAGCAACTTCCTCGAGGCCAGAGAACCCTCGCGCTGGCGGAAGGAACGCGTCGTGCGGTTTCCGATGGACAAGTGCCTGGAGAGCGGAAGTACCATCATGTGTGAACAGCACGCAGTCTCCGCACAGTGCATGCGCGCGTAGAAACTGGGGAAGTTTCCCAGGCAGAAAAGGAGAAAGCTGAAGAACGAATGGACACAAGGAAGGCAGCTCGAGTCGAAAAAAAATCGAACAGACACCAGAAAACAAGCGTGAAAAATGCAGAGCAGGAAACGCGCAAACGTGGGGCCTTCCCCCCAACCTTGAGAAAGCCCGAGTGAGAGGGGATGGCCAGCGGCGCGGTTCACTGCGAGTTCGTCTTTTCGGTCAAGCTCGAAAAAGACGGATCAGAACTTGTCCTCAAAATCACTCTTTGGCGGGATACAGCTTCCGAGAAACCTGAAAACCTCAACATAGGCTGTAGGAGCCCTCGTGTAAACACGAGAACAGAGTGTGCCCGTAACGCCAGCAGAGGTTCGACGTTCAAGGTTCGACGCTGTGATGCGGAATTGCCGTCTTGTCGATCGTTCTGGCGCACTAGGGTTTCCTGTGGGACTGTCCAGTTTCCCTTCACTTCGAATGATTCATAGGCAAAGTCTGGGCGCCGGGGTGTCTTTGATTCTGTCGCCAGTTGGTCAACACAAAAGACGGACCAGAACTTCAGTGTGTATACTCTGAGAGCGTTGGCCAGAGGAAAGATACAATTCTACACGCCTGATCTATCAGATTTGCTCCTCAGCAGAATGCCACACCCCTGATTTACCCAAGGACTGAGTACCCTTTCGATAACACTGGCGAAGTCTCTGGAGTACACGACAGCAAACAGGCGCACGCATTCTTGCCTACTAGCACAGTACGAACGGGTTGCTCCTCTGTCGGCAGGCGGCTTCGGAGTACGGCAATCTTTCCTGTTTTTCATCGTCTTCCGACATATTTGAAGGTTCCGCTTCGGCGGAAGAACTGTTTTCCATAGATCCCTGCACGGTAGCAACCTATTGGGGCATCTGGACCGCAACTTCAGTCGTGAGAAGCAATCAAACACTGCTACTCTGATCTCCCGCGTTCCGTGCGGCGCCAACGCGCCTGCCTCGGTGACGCTTTCTTTCCACAATAAGGAAACGAGGGAAACGAGTTTACGGAGTACTTAGGTCTGTCTGTATTAACGATGGTGGATTTGGTAATGGTCCCAGCTGTCTACCTGTGCCAGGGATAAAGGACGATGCCCTAAAATATATGCGCGGTCCTCTCTTCAAAACCCGGCGTTCTTCGGGGAGAGATGCTTCAGACGGAAGGCACAGGCTGCGGTTTGCATTGACTAGGATGCCGTATGCGGAGGCGCAGTACAACTGGTATTCTGCATTCTTCCACACATTTCCACTGAGCGTGGTGTAACGGTCTTTTTCGACACCCGCTGCAGCCTGTCTTTCGCCTCGGGGCTGACCCGTCAGCGCTGCCTGAGTTTGAGGTCCCGTGCGGCACATGGAGCACAAATAGCTGGATTTATCGGGCCTTTCGGCGGCGCCGGAGTCAGGCGAGTGCCTCAGCAAATTAACACGTATGTGACATGTCCCAGTTTAGGCCCTAAAGATCGGAGTCGGCTCCCACGACGACAGTTCACAATAGACCTCCTCAGCCAATGTGTACGGAACTTAAAAGCAAGTGAACCTAATGCATTGCAGGCTGGTACGAATATCCGTACCGCTTGATTTCGAGAAGGTTTAATAGTGAACTTAACCAGGCGTCTTGGTGTGGCACACTCACCAGTTCCACAAAAGAAGGCAATACCTCTCGGCACAGCAATTCAAAAAAAGAAATATTCACACAGTTTTAGGCGTCTCTCTATATGTAGCGGGTTTATGGTATGCTGTCCACCCAGTTGCTGTTCGCGTCACTACAGACAAATGCAAAAAATAACAAGTAAATTCGAGGCCCGCACCTGTTATATCGCGAATCTGCAAAAACTCCCCCGTACTCAGAGAAGTGGGGCGTCTCCGCACATCCGGTAACGCAGTTGCATTTACGCATGCCACAAAACAGAGTGCGAGTTTGGGACCAAGGCGCAGTCTGCAGCTTGATGAAGCAAGAAGTTGGATGTGTTTCACACCATCGGGCGAAAACAGATTCAATAGACTCCCCAGTGCAAGCAGACCACATTTACACGGGTGTTTCGCGGAAGTCAATGCAGCGCATGCCACCAGCCAGGATCCAAATTCGGACGTCCGTAGCACAACCGTATCGTCCCACAGCAGGGTACTTTCCATGCCAGTTGCCAAATAGTTCAGACACTTCAGGTAGAGCATTTTGACACCCGAAAGGAGGTCATCGCCAGACGAGTAAGTAGCCTCCTTGTTTCGACTTCGTACCAACTGTGTTATTGTTGCACATAAATTACCCTTACATTAGGGAGTTGCTTCCAAACAGCCAGGTCGTGTTGGCTAGGTGAACTAATCACGCTCGCAAATACAATCAGTGGAAGCGTGGGTTTCAGGTTGTCCTGTCTGTGCGTTTTGATTCGATGTTGAGCTTGAGATTCTAGAAATCAAAAGGCTATGTGTGTCAGCCGCTACTCTTTCTGAACACCAACCGCCCTATGTCCTCTGTATTCATTGTACCTGTCTCTCTTGTTTCCTCTGAGTCACGCTAGGGCAACGATAGCCGATGGCAGCTCCAGTGGAAGGCTTCTCTTCGGAAACCAGCGTTGGGTTCGTGCCTTGCAAGTCCACCAGCAGGTCCTGGGGTGGCCGTGACTGCTCAAGGGTACGGTGGCCTCGAGTTCATCCGCGCTTTCTCTGGCCTTCTCAAGAGTATCATCTGCACGAATATTTGAGGTTTTCCATTGAATTTCACCTGGTTCTCGTCGGCCGCTACATCCGCTGGGGAAACACTGTGATCCGCCGTCCAGGATGCCTGCTACTCGCGATTGGGAAACAAAATATATCCCAGAGATATCTGCTGTTTAGAAATAGGTAAAGGCGAATTCTTCCAAGGTCCCTGTTGCACTTGCAGGTGAAACAGTCTGGCAGCCCCAGACATAGAAGCACCTTGGTTTCTCTCCCATGTCGCCTCACTCGGTGATATCCTGGGCAGAGGCGACGTAGCCCCTTCACTTTTTATGACGACAGAACGTAACCTGTTTAGAAGTGGTTCGTCCGTACGCTTCATGCATTCGCGAATCCCCCCCTGTCCGTTTTCAGGGTCTCGCTGTGCTTCACTTTCTGTACGACTTGCTCTACGCCCCAGGCTTGGGGATTTCCACCCGCAGTGTAAGGGCAGAGATTTGCAGCAGGTCGGCCGCGCACGGCCAAGGCCTTCTCCTCTGCACCCCCGTATCACTAGCGAAATTCACTCGACACGATTCACAGGCGAGAGCCTCACTCCACGTGCTCGGGGAGCCTGCCAGCGTAGCGTGGGCCTGGTACCTTCCTCCTCCGCTGGAGGGGTAGACCAGATTCCATGTCCGAGTGTCTGAAAGACAGAAAAACAGAAGTCTCAGCGCCAAAGTGTTGCCGAGCGTGGCCTACCCACTGGCACACGGGCCGATGCTGCCTCTTGGCCGAGTGACGGTTAAGCCACATAGGAAAACCAGTCAGCACGGAGTCGCCTGTATTTTGTCTCTTAGGTGAGCTGCGAGTAACCAGCGGATCTATCTACGTTGAATCACGTGATAACTCCGGGGCCTTCGTCCCCCTTTGAGTTTCGAAGAAATGTTCACTGGAGTGAAAAGGGATATCTTGTGCCAATAGATACGCGATTGTAGATTTAGAGGCTGAATACGCCCATCAGAGGTGACTGTTTCCTGTCGAGGTCTGAACGCTCAGCAGGCATCCTGGCTTGTACGTGGTGATCAGTGTTGGATTCGACAACACACTTGGCTTCTTGACCGTGGATCCCACAGTCGGTCAACGGTGAGTTGTCCACGCGGCTGTCGATGCAGGTGAAATGACGTTCTTTGCACATCTGTTTACGAGTAAGTGGTGACGTGTAGACTTTAAACGAGAAAAAGTCCTGTGCTACACGGATTTGTGAACGCATGACCGGGTATGCTGCGCAGCTTCGCCTATCGCCATCTTCTTTGCGTGACGTGCCGAGTAAGGCCGCACACTGCCCTGTATGTACACCGTGTGTGTGTGTGTGTCTGGCGAAAGCACAAAGCGGGGAGAGAAAAAGTTGGGAAGAAAAGAAACCGCTTTCTCCGCGGACTGCGTGGCATCTTTTCTTCACGGTCATGCGCCGCGCTTTTTATCCTTTTTTCACCTCCCTTCCGCTGCACCTTTTGCTCGAGTTTCTCAGTCTCGCTCACGGCACCGCACGCGTTTTCTGTTCTGTCCGTTTCTCGGTTCCGGTCTTCCCCTCGCGGCGACACCAGCGGAGCGGCGCCTGGAAAGAAAGGACCCTTCTTTGCGCATTGTATTCCACTCTGAGGAAAGAAACTTTCCCTTTTGAATTTTTTTCCGGAAGTGAATTCAACTTCCACCGTTTTCACCCTCCCGCTTCTCTTGAGGGGCATTCTGCATGCTGCGAACCCCCTGCCCGCCCCAACCTTTCGTTCATCTTCATTGTGGTTCGCGTTTCACTTACTAGCCAGCGTCTTTGGGACCGTTGTGCGCCTGTTCAACAGAGGCAACGGTTTCCCCTTCACCGAGTCGCGTTCGGGAACACGGAAGAACGGGCGACACGAGCTGCGGTGGGTCAAGGCAGCAACGCGACTTTCCTGCCCTTTGACCTCGCCTTCCGCCTTTGCCAGGAGCTTCTTCCCCCCTCGGTGCCTCTCGTCCTGTTTTCTCCCTCCTCTTCCCGCGCGTGCCCACCCTCGCTTTCTTGCGTGTCTCTGCGCCTGCTCGTTTCACTCGCCTCCCGGGCGGGTCGGTGCGGAAGCCTGAATCGTTTTCTCGGCTTCTCCCTTCCTCGTTTTCTGGGGCGGTTGCACCTGAGTGAATGCTGAATGCGGCGAGAAGAGGAAGAGACTGGCCCTAAGAAGGCGTGGAAGAGCGGGACAACAGACGGCGCAGGCAACGCACAAGCCATGGCAGAGAGCGAGGCAGCTCCGGGAAAGGCGCGTGTCGCCGCGCCTGTCTGTGGGTCCGATGCTGCGAGCTGCCGAGACACCGGAGCCGCCGAAGAGCCTCAGGCGACAGAAGATGGGTCCTCACCCAGCGGCGTGCCGAAGAGAGATGCGCAGTCGGCGGCTCTGGAAGAAGCAAGGCGGGCCGAGAACGCCAACAGCGAAGAAGAAGCAGCGATGGAAGAATGCTTTGCGGATATGGTGGCAGAGGCAGAAAAGCTGAAAGCTGAGGGAAATGAGTTCTTCAAAACCCGACTTTTCCATCAAGCTGTCGAGAAATACACCGCCGCAATTGACCTGATATGCGACAATACAATGACTGCGCAAACCAAACAGATTCTTCAAGTTCTCCTCTGCAACAGGGCATTCTGCCAGATCAACCTCGAAAACTATGGTAAGAGAAACAGGAACATGCAACCGAAACGTCGCGAGAAGGAACTTGCTTCGCGTTATAGGCCGTCCGCTGAACGCTGTATGTACATACATATCTGCATGGAGACACTTCGTACTACCGTATGTATATGTATGTATATATATATATATATATATATATATGCATAGGGGTAGGATGATCATATATGGAGACGGTTCGACGGTTCATGCAAGCGTATACCTCTGTCTAGAGTCGGAAGGTAAATGTGTGTAGATACGCAGTTGGACAAGTGCCGCATCATTGCACACAGACACACACAGACAATGAACTTGCCGTATATATATATATATGCCTGTGCATCTGTACATATATATATGTAGGCCTCGACACTGGTGTTTTGGCTTTGTGTACATGTAGCGTGTTCGTGCCTTGTTTTTTTCAGGGTCTGCGGTGGTTGATGCGGAGCGCGTGATTCAATTGAATCCGCTGTTTGCAAAGGCCTACTATCGCCGCGGTTGCGCGTACTGCTGTCTGTCTCGCTACAAGAAGGCTCAGAAAGGTAAAGATGGAAAGAGTTTCTCTCTCTCAGGGCTTCCCTATTCTCTTATTTTCTTGACCCCCGTTTTCGGTAACCTCCCGTGGCTGCAGTTCCCTTCTTGTCTGCGTCTTTGGGTGTGCAAAAGATGGTCCTTTGCTTTCCTTCCCGCCTTCTCTCGACAGCTTTCGTCTCTTACTTGTCACGTGTGGTGTTCTCTTCTCTTTGTGCCTCGGCCTTTTCGCTTTCTCGTCCCGGCTCCGAGTTTTCTTCTTTCCGTATACAGCATCTGTTTCCTCTGTTCACCAGTTCGTTCTCTGTGACTTTCTTCTTTTCTTCTCGTTTTTCCACTTTGTTTTTCGTCAGACTTTGAGCGGGTAATTGCTCTGTCCACCACCCCGGACCCGAGTGTGGTCTCGCGGCTGCAAGAGTGCAAGAAGCAGATTCGGTTGGAGGCGTTTGCGGCGGCGATCGAGACGGAAAAGACTATGCGGGCGTCTGAGGCAGTGCGGAAAGAAGGTGTGGAGACACTCTGGCCCGTGGAGAAGAGCTACGACGGCCCGGTTTACGCGCCTGAGGGTGGCAACTACTGTTCTGCCGACTTCGTTGGCAGTCTCAAGGAATACTTGAAAGACACTTCGAAGCGGCTGCACAAGCAATTCGCCTACCGTATGGTCTTGGACATGATCTCTCTCCTGGGAAAGCTACAGACACTGGAGAGAATCCGCATTGGCGACGAGGAAGAAATCACTGTATGCGGAGATGTTCATGGACAGTACTACGACCTGTGCAACATCTTCGAAATCAACGGAATGCCTTCCAAACAAAATCCTTACCTCTTCAACGGCGATTTCGTCGACAGAGGGTCCTTTTCCGTAGAGGTATATGACGCATTCATATGCATCTCGTTGCAAGAATATCACGCTTGTCTTACAGCATATATATATATATATATATATATATATATATGGGGCATCAAAGCTGGTGGTTGAGCATACGCAGTATCTCCTGCTCTGCCTATATGTGGGCAGATGACATGCGGGTGTATCCCCTGCGGTTTAAGTACACATACTGCAACTCAAGCATAGATGTAAACGTGCATATACACACGTATGGAAGTGATATACATACACATACATACGTTATGTATGTTGTATGCATGCATGCATACGCACGTCTCATATATATATATATATATATGTCTACTTTCTGTTGGCACTTGTCGGGCGGTCAGAAGTGACGGGTAGAGGCACCAAAGGCGTCGAAGAAAGGAAAAGAAGGCGTGGAAAGGAGAGGGCCTTTGTACGCGTGGTTTGTATGCAAGAGAAAAAGACGCAACACCAAACAGCGTGTCTCTGGAGGCGACTGCGGAGTGTCTTTTTCCGCTGTTCTTCAGTGCATTCTTCTGCTGTATGCGGCGAAGCTGGCCTTCCCCGACGCGTTTCACCTGACTCGCGGAAACCACGAAACCTTCGAGATGAATCGTCTCTACGGTTTCCGAGGAGAAGTCATCCACAAATACGACGAGCGTCTCTACAACCTGTTCTGCGAGGTGAGAGGCTGCGAGCGGGTGGGGGGGGGGGGGGGGGGGCGAGTACCAGACGTGCGCATGCACTCACGTGTCATTTTCCAGTTCGAACTGAATCTGGGTTCTTCATAGACTGGGTCTGCTGCAAACGACGGGAGCGCAGGTGCCTCTTAAATGCGTACAGTTCTATTTTTTAACTAGTCTCTTTAACCTCTTGTAACTTCTAGAATGCTCTTGCAACTTTTTACAAGTCTCTTATCCCACTCGCTACTCCGCGTGCCCGTTACACACTGCTTTGTTCTCTCTTGCAGTCCAGAAGCATGTCGAGAATGTGCGAAGCTTCTGGTTTCTTGTCGGCGCGCTTGAAAACTATCCATGTGCGCGCGTGTTGTGTTTTGGCCTGTGCATGCTCTGTGCATGCATTTTCTCAGTCTTTCCGTCTGTTGCCACTGGCGTTCGTCCTCAACGACGCGGTCTTTGTCGTCCACGGCGGGCTCCTCAGTCGCGACGACGTCACTCTCGACGAAATCAGCAAGATCGACAGAGACAGAGAACCTCCCGATGGAGGTGAGAAAACAGAGAACGCTTTTCCGGATCCACCTAGATACTTACGCACGCACTGCATATACACGGTGCAGCCACTGGAGATTTCTTGCATGCATGGCCGTCGATACCTATATATATATATATATATCAATATGCATACCTCTATAGATCTTGATAGATCTACCTCTATGTGCCTATAGATATATTCTTGACTATCTCTTACGTCTATACATCTCCCCATATATGTATAGATAGATATGGAGAGTCACAGATGCATGCATTTACATACATATATATATATATATATATATATATATATGTTTTTTTGTGGACGAGGCCTGTGTTGGTGTGGCATCGTGTGCGGGAAACCGGAGTTTTTGGATGTGAATCGAAGTGTTTTTCTTCCTTTTTTTGTGAGTCGCTTTTCTTCTGTTTTTTCGGTGGCCCCTCCAGGTTTGATGACGGATCTCCTCTGGTCCGACCCGTCGCCGCTGCCGGGGCGTTCACCTTCGAAACGCGGCGTCGCCTGTCAGTTCGGCCCGGACGTGACTGCTGCGTTCTTGAAATTGAACAACTTGAAGATGGTCATTCGGTCGCACGAAATGAAGGACGAAGGCTACGAATTGTGTCACAACGGCCAGTTGGTAAGCGCTCGCGGAGGGTCGCGAACGTAAACCGTAAATCCTAGACGAACCGCGCCGAGGAAAAGGAAACGCGCGGGTTTTCGTGGCAAGAAGCCTCGCGGCTCCTCGTTTCTTGCAGAGAGCACAGAGAGAGGGTTTTTTGTCTGCTTTTGGCGGGTCCTCGTTCGAGGCTCGAAATTATATAACGGAAGAGGTTATTCCACATCGTTCATGTTCTAGGCAAAAGACGTCCGATGCGAATGCACTCTGTTTATTTCTCTCAGGTCACCGTCTTCAGCGCACCGAACTACTGCGACCAAATGAAAAACAAGGGTGCCTTCGTCAGGTAAGGGGAAATTGCGTTTCCACGCACTGTTTTAGCGACAACCGGAGCACAACGCGCATGCACCTTAAAGGCATGTCTGGAGCTAGATATCTAGATAACTATATATATATATATATATATATATATATATATGTACAATCATGTGCGTAAGCTGCCTACGCCAAGCACTCTGCCTATCTCTTTCTCGCTTTTTCTGCGTTCTGTAGACATGTGTTTCTCTGTATGGATGGTCCAGTAGACGTGAGAGGTTGTTGTTGTCTGTTTTTTAGGCTGTCAAAAGCGTTGTTCTGTGGGTTTTCTTGCCTTTCCTTCAGGCTCGATGGAAAGACACTGACGCCGAAATACACGCAGTTCGAAGCCGTGCCGCATCCCGCGACGCGCCCCATGCAATACGCGAATCCGATGCTAAGCTTCATGTAGATCTCTCCCTTTCTGCATCTCTTTCCTCTCTCTTCGCTTCACGGTGCTTTTTCTCCTCTCACTGGTCTCCTCGTCAGCTTTCTTGCTGTTCTCTTTTTCGCCTTCTTCCTTTTCTGTCTTCGTGGCCTCTGCGTCGCGCTCTCCTTCCTCCTCGCTCTCCGTATATAAGGCGGGAAAAAAAGCCACTCGGCAGGTTCGCTCTCTGGCATCTGGCGTGGCAAGACGCAGTCTTGTTTTCTGCGCGCGGCTCTTTGCTTTCTTGAGGCGCTTCTCCCGCTTTTCGGGTGCTTCTGCGCCGCGTGGGGGCTTTTCTTCCTCGCAGTTCTCTTTTGGGTTCCCTCATTTTCGGATGGCCGAGGAGATCAGAGGATGAAGCGGCGAAGAGAAACCTGCAGCGCTCCCAGGGAAGAAAAAACCTGAAACGCTCGGTGGAACTGCGAGAAGCCGGCGAATTGACGTTGTCTCCGCCATGCATTTCCGTGTCTTCCGCGATCGAAAACTGGAAGCCGTGTTCGTTCTCTAGGCTTTGCCTTTCGCGCTTGCTTGGCAGTCTGCTTTTCTAAAAAGAATCGCCGCTTTCTCCCACCTCGCCTCTCCTGTCTTTGCACCATACCACAGAGAAAACGGCCGATTTTCGCCTGCATAGACCGCTCCTGTGTCGACCCAGCGTCTGCGTCTCGAGAGCAGTCTGACCTCGCGCTGCATGTCCCTCCCCGTGCAGAGGACGAAGCGCTTCACATGCGCGTGAACCACGAGATGCACAACCACACCACTATATACATGTATATATAAATATACACGTATATATATATATATATATGTATCGTTGGGTGAGCTGCTGTTTGCTGCCTCTGTGAGAGGTGGTGCTTTTTTTCGTGCGACGCGTCGACTTTGAGATCGGTGACGCCGTGTGGCGTGGGCGTGAACATGAAAGAGGCGTGGTTGCGTGGAAACGCATTTTCACAAGCGGTATAGCTGTACAGCCGCCTCATTTCTGCATCCTGTGCGAGTCTATGTTGTCGACAACCGGTGTTTTCGAAAGAAATGAAGCAACGGATTTGTGTAGAATTGTTTTTCGCTCGAAATGCATGCACACACCCAGGGTTGCGCGTGACTCTACGTGCCCGTGAACCTTGTTCTCCTCTCCTTCCGCTCTTCCCGCGCTCCAAGACTTGTCGAGCTCTTTTCTGCCAGCACTTTGCAACTCATTTCTTTCCTCTTTTGTCCAGCGCCTCTCGCTTCTGGTGCCTGTCTCCACTGTCCGCCTTTGCGCTCGCCTTCATCCTCATCTTCTCTTCTTTGCGAAGCTGAGGTGTACTGGAGGAAAAGAGACAGTGGGGACAGGTGCGACGGCTCGCCGTGTGTAGCGCTTTGTAAGGCTCCTCAGTCTCTGCTAAAGAGGCATTCAAAACGTCTTCTTAAAGCTTCCACGCACAGCCAAAGTTTTCCCACCGGCATACCCTAGCAACAACACAATATTATATATACATATATTTTATATACTATATATATATATATATATATATATATGTAGTACATATATGTGAACAGATGCATGCATGCAGGTGGTTACCTGGTAAGTTTGCATTTGCTATTGCGAATAAAAATGGCAAGATCGCCTTCAAAGTTGAACAGGAGGATTTACGGCTGATACAAAAGCAAGATTTGTGCGATGCGCCAAAGAGCGTGAACGTCAACTTCTCTCCCTTCTTTCCGTCCTTTCTCCCTCGATATATATACACATGCATTGCATACCTACAAGCCCGTACATATATATATATATATATATATATGACAAAAGTGCGTATAGTCACACGAAGGAATTCCTCCCCACATGAACAGAAGGGCTTTTTTGGAGCAGAAAATGCGTACCCTCTAAAAGGTATGAACAGTCGCACGAGCACACTGTAGAAATACAAGATGCGCAGGAGCCAAGAGAAGGCCTATACGTGCATGCATTATGGAGAGAAACACATTCATCCAACTGCATTTTTGCTCGGCCACAGCGCCGACGCTCCTTGCACAAGTCTCCGGGGAAACCGGCACGAAAAAGATCTGTGCATGCGCAAATTTGATACAGGGAAAAGACATACGGACGCAAAGCGACAAGACTCTTTAGGTGAATCTCTGCAGTTGCCGTGAGCGCAACAAGGAGGTGGTCGGTAGCCCCTCTCGCCCTTCGGGACGCATTCGAGAAAGCGTCTTTGCTTTGCTCTTCCGCGACATCCGAATCGTTTTGTTTCTCAGAGATCTGTTTCGATGTGTCGCAGTAGAGCGTCGTCGACGGCGGGCGCCTACGGGCCGTCGATACGGGAAGTGCAGAAGTTTTCGCCATCTGAGAAAAGGACACGGCGATACACTCGAGAGCCAAGAGTCTCTTCGTGGACAGAGTCTGAGACAGGATTCCTTTTCTTTCTGGGGAGTATATACTACGAGTTGGACTACTGGAGAGAAACGCACACTTGCACTCTGTGAAACGGCGAGGAACGGAAATCTGCTCTTTCGTGGAGATGAAAACGGAGTAGAAGTTGATGCACACGACGCCAAATGAGAGCGGAAGGTTTGGGGAAAGTAATCGCGAGGTAAATCTGTTGAAATCGAAGACAGTGTCGAGAATTCGCTTTTTTTAACCCACCATCTCGGGTCTATCGCGAACGAGGCGTTCCAGGCAAACTCGCGGGTCTGCAATAGAAACGGAGAGAAACTGCCGAGGAAAGACAACTGTTTCAGATTGGAAAAAGGGGCGAAGATCGCGAGCGATCGCGAGCGCGGAAGAGAAGACATGCAGGGGAGTCGCAGGAAAGAAAAATCGCTCTCTGTGAAAGGAACAACCGAAGGAAGCACGTCGAGAGATTCATCAGGACGCGGAAAGGACCAGAAATAGTCTCGAAATGTTCATATTTCTAGTCCACTTGCAACTTCTTCATGTTATATATATATATATATGTATATATTTATTTATTTATTTGTAGACGTGCGTTTACTTGTGTGCACAGACACGCTTGGTCGATAGCAAGATTCCTACAAGAGCGTCAGGAGTTGGGAGGCCCAGTAGATGAGAGCGAAAAGAATCGAGCGCTAGAGGCGCTGAGAATCGGACCGGGGGCTCTCTGACGGCGCGCATGCGTGCACAGAGACGCAGCTCCTCCCTTCGTTCGGGCAACGCGAAAACGCACATGGCGCGGTGTGACTTTTTACGACGCCGAACGGACACCGAGACGTCGCTGAAACACCCGCCTCTCCAGCAGAGAAAAGCGAGAGAGGCCAGGACACGAGAGAGCATCATAGTTTCGACAGCCTTACACGCCAAAACAAATCCTGTTCGGACGTTTCGTCTGCCTACATCCTCTCCAGCTTCACTCTTCTTCCAGCGGCAGACCGTCGCTCTTCGCTCTCGCCTCGGTCAGACATGCCTCGCAACTCGGCTCTGCATGCAAAAAGGCACAACCTGACGAGCCGACGTCAACTTGAAACTTTTCCGCTCACGTGTGCATGCACACACATAGCACAACGCATATTCTATCATGCACAGAAATATATATATATATATATATATATATATGTATATGTATATGTTTGCTGGACGCGTACGTACATGTAGTTTATATCTGTGTAGAAGCAAACAGATGCGGGTGCCAGAGCCACGAGTGTGCACGTAATGACTCACGATATACATAGAGATTTAGGTAGGTGTGAACAGGGGATATGCAGATAGACGTAGATTGTCGCATCGAGGGCTGGCGGCTCTGACATGGCGGAGGCTGTTTACGAGTCAGGGAATGTAAAGCCGGTCCTTCGAGAGTCTCAGTGTGTCATCGACCGGTTTAGCCTTCCATACCATCTCGGTGTCTTACCGTTTCGTCGATTTTCTGCTCTGGGCTCTGGACGTCTTTTTCTTCCTGGTGCTGGAAGCCTCGTCCTCACTGCTTTCTTCGCTGCTCGGTTCTTCTAAGTCGTCCTCATCGCCACTGTGCGATTCGCACGATTCGAAGTCGCTCTCTTCTTCGCGCTGTCTCCGGTCCCGCGGGTGCGCCGCCTGTGGCCAGACAGGCTCCTGTTTACACTTTCGAGGCGCCATCGTTCTGCGCGCGGGAGGACTTTCTTCGATTTCTTCTTCCGAGCTCTCGCATGCATCGCGATCTTCCTCCAGGCGCCTCTCCCGCTCTTCGACGCGACGTTGCCGCTCCTGCAACGCCTCCTGCAGTTTCGACGCCGTCTGGTGAACGTCCAGGGACGCGAACGGGAACGTCAGAAACGGCGAAGCAAACTGCGCAGACACAAGGAGACCGAAAGTGGAGAAAGATCGAAAAGAGATTCGAAAAAGACGAGCAGACAAAGAGATGCCGACCCACGCGCGATTGCTGTCCCCCGAGGGCTGCAGACACCCACCGAGGACGGCTCCAACAGACAGGGCTCTCGCAGCGTCGAAAATCGACAGACGAAACGTCTCAGGAACAAAACCGGGGAGACGGGAAGAGAGAGAAAAACGAGAGAGACACGTTCGGAACGCAACGCGAACGCGAGCGCAAAGTTGGCAAACGCCCACACCCTGGAGTCGGGCCGTGGTGACAGCTCGAAGCGAAGTGGAAACGGACGGCCCCGGACGTGCGCGTCTCGCCAGACCTACCACGGCATTTTCCTCAGCGATTTGCTCCTGCACTGCATAACGGTGACTCTCTTTCATTCTCTGCGCTAGGTCGACACAGCTCTTCCTTTGCAGGAGATGCTCCACCGTTTTCTGGATCTCGGTTTGCTCCTGCAGGTTCTCCCGCGGCTCCCCTTCCTGCCTGTCCTCTCTGAGAAACGCAGAGAGCTGGCCGTCTGCGTGGCGAGACACGAGAGAGAACAAAGTGAACGTCAACTTCTCGAGCGACTCCGACAGCACCTTCGTCGCTAGGCGGTGACTCGCCACTGCACTGGGTTGTGCCGACGCTGGCGCCGAGGCACTGACGGTCGCCACAAGTTCACCTGGAGGCGAACACGCAAATTAAGGCAAACGTCAAGAAACGAAAAACGCATGCACAGACATATATACGCTGGCACTCATAAAAAGGTGGTATACAGACGTCCAAAGAGACGTCACCAAAGCGTGACGCCAACGCGCTTACATATATACATATATACATATATACATATATATATATATATATATATATGCACATATCTCTATTATATATTGACATATATATTTAGACTTGTGTAGGATGATACAGACGTGTATTTCTCGTTGCGTGTGTGTGCACCCAACTGGGACGCCGTGCATAAAAAAAGGGTGTGTTTTTTCACTTGTTCTTCCGCCAGGCGCGCCTGTGCATTTGGACGCCTTCACTCCTTGAGTGCCGCGCGCTCTCCGGCTTCGCCCCCAGTGCAGGCGACAGAGTGCGCAAGCCGGCGATCGGGCGATCTCCCTTGGTTGACAGAGACAAGACGCGAGGTTGAAGGAGGTGAGTGTCCTTTCGCATCCAGTTAAAACAGACAGGGAGATTTTTCCCCTTGAGAGAGAGACACCGGAAGAAGCGCGAGGCCGCGAAAAAGAGACCGACACACGCTCGAGACGTCCCAGTGACCAAAAGGTGTGCGGGAGTCTTGCGCGCGTATTTGAAGCTTACGAAGAAGGTGGTGCACGACGACGAGGAGAGTCAGGCATCCTGGAGCGTCGCAGGCGGCGTGGATGTCGACAAGGGATCGAAGTTGACTCTCCTTTTCCTTCTCTTTTTCTCTCTCGCGCTGTCCCTTGTCTCCGCGGGGGATGCCCGTTTCGGCAGAGCCGTCGACCCAGCCCGAGACAGCAAAAGCCACAACGTCGAAGAACCTCAAGTTCGGCTGTAGAAGAAGAAGAGGCCTGATGTACTCGTCGGCGACGAGGAGAAGAACAATCAACAGTTCGAGATACCGCGTCACATACTCCTTTGCGACTTCCGTTCCTTCTCTCTCTTCTCTCTCTTCTCGGTCTTCTCCGTCTTTTTCTTCTTTCTCTTGGCTCTGTTCTCTCTCGGGGTCTGTTTCGTCCGCGCTGGTCTCTCGTCGCGCAGTGCTCTTCTTTTCGGCACTCGACAGGCTGGCGAGCGCAAAGGCGAAGCAGACGCTGCGAACGCCCCTGAAGGCGAAGAGGAACAGTTTCTTCATGTCTCTGGCCATCTTGAGGAGCGGAGGCAGAATTTGAGTCTCGGTCCACTCGCCCGCACCGCTCTTCACGCGCTCCTCCACGAAGGCGGCGAGAGCGTCCTCGCAGACTGGCTCAGAAGAAGAGAGACGATTCTCGCGTCTCTCGCTTTCTTGGTGGACGGTGAAGTGGAGAGAAAACACGCCGCGGAGGCCGTGCGTCGCGAGGTGTCGGCAGGCGCCGAAGAAGGCGCCGAACGCCGTGCGCGCTGCCGCAGGAGGAAGCAGTGGCGAGGCGAAACACTGGAGAATTGTGAAGCACAGGAGCTTTGTGTCGGCGGAGTAACCCCAGACGGAGGCCGAGTGCACCTGTACGCCGCAGGCAGAGAATCGACATGCGCAGGGAGACTGCGTGAGACGCTGGAGAAGACTCGGGAGACGTTGAGGAAGAACCTCCGACGCGTGTGCGGAGACGAGCGCAGAGACGAAACGGAAACGCTGGGGCTGTTCCGAGAGAAGAGGAGACCGCTAGAAAGAAAGGATGCCAGAGCGACAAAAAACAAGGGGGCCACGAAGCACGTTCCAGCGGGAAAACGCAGTCGGTATGGTGCCGATAAGGGAAACGTTCTCCCTCGCCCACCACGGTGAGGCGGGGCGAGAAACCCGAGGGGAACGGAAGGTCGCGGGGATTTGTTGAGGAGACAAACCAGTGGAAGAACGAAACAGAGGGTCCGTGGCGGAAAATCCCTGGATCTCGCTATGGGTGTCGCTGGATCCACTTCTGGCCCGTGATTTTGCAAAACGTGCACGGTCCGTGTGGGACGGACGCCTTCGAAACTCGAGCGCAGTTGAGGATCGAGAGGAGAGCGCTGCGGCGCCATCCGCAGGGGTTAGGCGTGTGAAGAACGCTCTCTGCTCTATCGCGTTGTGTGAGATCGACGCTTCTTACGTAATTCATCACTTCTCGAGATCCGCTCTCGAGCGTCGGTTGTAGATACACCACCTCCAAGAGCACGCGCAAGCGATCTCCGACGACGCGCTGCAGATGTGTGAGCAAGGCGTCCGCCCCCTTTTGCAGGGAGGCGTTTTCCAACCTGTCGCCTGAGGCCTCCCTGCCTTCCTCGTCTTCTGCCAAAGGGAGGACGAGAAGCTTCAAAAGCACTGCCAAAGCCATGCTCTGCAGCTGTTTCGTCGACGCCTCTTCCCCCGTCGCAATTTGCCACAAAAGATTCAGCAGCGAAGAGGACGAGTTGGCGTTTTCGGGCGACGGCAGCAGAACAGACTGTTTGGCCACTTCAGACTGGAGCAGCGTAGGGTGAGAGAGGAGAAGATCTCCCAGGAAACAGACGTAGAGCTCGCAGCGAAGCATGTGGGAGGTGAACGCGCTTTCTGCCTGAAGAGAGGCGCGGGAACGGAGAGACAGCTCGGCAACGCTCTCAAGACAGACACCTGCGAGGAGGAACGGCAGAGCTACATCGAAGAGAAAAAGGGAGAGGCGGGGAAAGACGCGAAGCGTGAAGCAACGGGTGGCCAAGCGCGAACATTTGAAAGGAAAGGAATAACATGTCGAAAGCACCACGCGGGAGACGCGCGGACTCCAGGAGCACACGGAGTGTACACGGAAAAAAGAAAGGGAAAGATCTAACAGCACAAAAAGCAAACGACGCGTGAAGACAAGAGAAACGCACATCCGCAGGGCGATTCGACACAGAGAGAGAGAGAGAGAGCGTTCCCTGAACGACACGAAACACACGCCGTATCTTTCCCCGTGATCTCCGCACGCAACAAAAACGCCCAGGCGGCGTTTTTTTCGGGGCCTCACCTCCTGGATTTGCGCTGCGATTTTCCGGCACTCCTCAGCCACATGTTTGGTCGCCGCCGTCGCTTCGTCCACGCCCTGACGCGCGCTTTCAATGTCGACTTCCCTCTCTTCTCTGCTCTTGCCTTTCTTCTTGTCGCGCGTTTTCGCCAAGCGCCCCTCTCTGGGAGCCCGCTCTTCTCGCTCCTCCTCCTCCCGCAAAAGAAGCAAAAGGCGACGCTCGCGTCTCGACAGACGTTCTTCTGCCTCGCGCTCTTCCACGAGCAGCGCCTGCTGATGATTGAGACTCTGTTGGAGACACGCAGAGGTGGACTGAAGCTCTCCGAGAGACGCCAGCAGCGACACGTGGTAGGCCTTCAGTTGCTTCGCTACTTCGTGGTGTCTCGTGCTCAACAAGCAGAAGCACCCGAGCGACTTCGTCACCAGCTGTCAGCAGGCGAACGCGCACACACGCGGCAGAGGAAGCGAAACGCCCGATGCATGCAAACACGTTCCTAACGTTCCTTTCCACCTCTAGAAGGCGCTGAATCGGAAATACGGCACCGCGTCCACACAACGCCTTCCGATCCCCCAACGCAGAGAGGCCCGGACGGCCCACAGACAACGTCCGAGGCTGTGTGCGCTCCTGGCGAGGTGCTCGAAACGAGAGCCGCCCTTACAAGAAGGGGAGGAGACGCAAGTTCCCAGAAGAGAAACTCTGTCGGCTACGCGTCACTGGCAAACAGGTTGTCAACGGCGCCGCGCGCGAGACTCCTCCATAGTTTTCGTCTGCATGCGCAGACATATATATATATATATACACATACTTGTATATACTTGTATATACTGATATATACTTATATATATTGATTAGATGCGCATATTCCATGTTCTTCTCGGATGAGCTCCAGGTTCCACGACGTGTGGCAGGCGCCGCGGCACCGCGATTTCCGTTCTGTTTTGGATTTGTCGCTCCGCGCCTAGCACGTCGGACCCCCGCTGTTCGTTCCTCGGGCTCTTACCACTTCGCAGAGATCGCTGTGCAGTGGACTCTTGCATCGGATGCCGAGCGCCGCTTCCTGCAGTCGCTGGTCTCTTTCTCGCCAGCACTTCAAGCTCTGTCCTTCCTCGGCCTCCTCTCCGTCGCGCCTCGCCGATGCGTCTCCCGAACGCTTGTCTCCGGTGAGAGACGCAGGTGTGGAAGACGCCGCGCAGCACACTTCGCAGCAGCACGACGCGACGCAGAACGAGAAGGCGTCCGCTTCGTTGCAGTAGAACTCTAGGGCAGGCAGAAGAATGGACGAGGGAATGTCGGAAAGAGCAGGATCGACGCTGCCGTTGCTCGACGACCGAGCAAAGAAAGCGTCCAGAATGCAGGACACGCGAAACCAACGCTGCGAAGGAAAGCCGAAAAAACGGGAAAAGAAAGGGGGCGGTTAAGCGCCGAAGAACCTGCGACGGAGCTCTAGAACGCGAGAGAGCGAGCGAGACAGCATGCATGAACGATACAACAGGGGAGAGACCAAAGGAATGAAAAAGAGTGAGAGGACAAAGGAGAGAGCAGAGGAAACCGGCGCCGTGCAGGCCGGAAAAAACGACGGGTCTGGAGCCTGAAGGGATTGTGCACGTCGTCCCGATTTCCCCTGGCGCCAGCGCCGTGTGTCCCAGGAAAAAGAACGCCCTTGGATGCGTCGTTCACCCCAAACGTCATAAGAAGCCTTTCTTGTGTGGCAGGAGGAAACACGCCTCATCGCGGGTTCTTTACGGCCGTTCCTCTCGGGAGAAAACGCTCGGCCGCGAATCCCTTTTCTAACAAGCTGTGCTTTAGTCTCACAGCGTGCAATTCGTTGTTGAGAACGAGCGCCAGCCCTGCAGTCCTTTGGAACTGTTTCTGCGTGCGTGTAATTTGTTGCTGGACGGCATGCGCCATCGGCTCGCCTCCTTCCTCGCCGCCTGGTCTCCCCTTCCCCGCGGTTTGCTGGGTCTCGCCGTTTTTGTCGGCTGCCGAATTTCGGAGCGAGTTTGCGACTTCAAACAGTCCCCTCGACTTCTGTTGAAGCCCAGCCAACTCGTCGAGCAATGCGGAGTGCTGTTGCTGCAGAGGCAGCATCGCGTACGCCTGCACTGGGACTGTCAAAGGATCCACTTCCTCCGTGTTTGACCACAGCGCGGTCGCCAGGTTCGCATCCTCGCAGCAAACTGAGAAAGACGCAACACAGGTTGTAGGCCGCACAGATCTATTTACATTCAAACGCTTCGAGCAACGCCGCCGGGAAACAAACACGCATGCGCACTGCACATCCTGCAAATACAGAGAGAAAGGCGCATGCAGACACCCCGAGAAACACAGGTCCATGCAAAAACAGCGAGACCGACGCGTGCGCGCGGGCGGCCGAGCGGAGAGGAACTCCTGCTCGCTACTATTTCAAGTGTATGAAAAGGGAGAATCAAGACTTCACGCATCCGCTAAATTCATCCCGATAAATACAAATATGTGTGTGTGTATGTGGAACTGTACAAGTATAGAACTGTGTGGGACTCCATATACGTGCATGCGTTCTGCATCTCTGAAAAGGGGGAGAGACTTGCCGTCAAGAGGCTCTCGAATTTCAGCAATGAGCGTGCAGATCCTCTCGGAGAAGGCGTTTTCGAGTTGCTGCATGCGCGCCAGTGTTTGGTTTTTCGCACACGCCGATTTCCTCCCGTCCGAGTCGAGGGCGGAGTCTTCAATCCCCAAAAGGAAAGCGTCAGCCTCTTCGCCGGCGTGAAGGACGCGCTGCAGGCGGCGCAGCAGCTGGACGCATGCTCCCAACGCGGAACAACGCATCCAGTAGCCTGCGAAAGAAACAAACGGAGAGACACGCGAAAAGATGGGAAAAAGACGTGGACCGCGACGCGTGAAGAAACAGAGACGGAGAAGACAGCGAAAGGAAGGAGGTGGAGAGACGGGCAACAAGCAAATAGAGGAACCTGAGAACCGAACGAAGGACGGGAAGAAGTCGAACACAGAACAGGGAACAGAACGAGACGCGTGCAAAGATGAGAAGGAAAATGAGAGGGGACTGACTCACCCGGCCAGAGAGCATTCCCAATCGACGACGCAAGAAAACCTGACGCATGCGTGGGTCCGGAATCTCCGAAACCGGGAGAGAGGGGCGTGACTCGCGTCTCCAGGGGATCGATATTGAAGGCCAGAAGGCGCGCGCAGTCAACTGAAGGAAAGTTTGGGGAGAAGCCAGGAATCCATAGAGAGAGATGGAGAAGGCACACAGCGCGTCCTGCTAGAGGAACGGAGATGTTCCGGCGGCACTGAAACAAGGAGTCGTGACGAACGAGATGCAGAGAGGGGCCGAAACGTCCTCCACATGAACCGCACGTGTCGCAAAACTCCAACGCGCCTGCGGGCGTTGCCTCAGCCCACATATTCGAACCGTGGCAAGCGCTACCGCACCACGCAAAACCCAAATCAAAACCTCTGAGGCGAAAGCTGGGCGCACGTGGTGCTCGACAGACACCTGCCAACCGCCCCACGGATATATATATATATATATATACATATAAATATATATAAATATATATCAATGTATGTAACTGTATATAGGGTATAGAGAGAAAAGAGCGGAGGCCTGAATTGCGTTAGAGAGGTAAAGAGCCAGACGGACGCGTCTGCCTGCAACCGTACGTGCACGTGCGTGCATAAAAGTATGTGGAAGCAGATACTCAGCTTCACGGATATAAAGAGAGAGGAAAGCTGTGCACGTCACTGAACAGACAAATCTACATTCACACAGATACGGGAGAGAGCATACAGAGATCGGTAGATGCACTCGTAGGTTTAGAGAGGAAGAGTGGTGCGTTTGGAGAGAGTCGACGTTCGTGTTGCAGCTTTGTTTCTCTCACCCAAGGGGACCTTGAGAAGGATTTGCTCGCAGGCGTCGTCGAGGAGGCGCGCCTGCTGTTGCTCAGCAATGTCCACGAAGCACGCCAGTAGGAGCAACTGGCGAAGGCAGACGTTAAGGGTCAAGAGGTGCTAAAAACACAGGGAGAAGACGGCCGGATTTTGGGGTATTTTTGTCCACACGCGGACCTTGGCGTCCAGCACAGCCACCGGACGACGACAGAAGAAAAAACCGAGAAAACACGAAAAAACCGACAAATGTGTGGGAACCAGACCATTTTTCTGTGTGAAACGTTTACGGATGTATCCTGGGTCGCAAGGGCAATAAGCTTCAAACGGCTGTTACGCACTCGATTTTCGTCAGATTCTAAAGATGAACTCCCATGCCTATGCACGCAATAGGATATATTTCATCACGCGAACCATCACGTGTGTGACGCACGTCACGTGTGCGTGCCAGAATCGGTCTCCCTGATCAAGAAAAAAACAGGTGAACTTGACAGTTCAAGGTAAATTTGAAAGTTTAGAAGCGTGTACCTCCTCGGTGCCTTGCAGCTGTGACTCGACCTGCGCAGAAGCTACCGGGTCTTTACAGCCGACCGCTTTTGCCTGCGAGGCGGCGGCATTCTTCTGTTCCTCTTCGTGATGCCTGCAGGCCGCGAGCAGCTGCAGGAGGAGTCTGTGGAGATCCGGAACGTCGAGGCTCGCTCTGAAAAAGGCGCAAGAAATCCACGCAAAGGCCAGACAGAAAGGTCGGCGGCACGGCGATCGACACGCACGTCTAACGGTAGAAAAGAAGTACCTCTAAAGAGAGAGACAAAACAGAAGGATGCAGCCACGCATAGCGGGAGATCTAGAAAGAAGGAAAAGGGGACCTTACCGTAAGCAAAAAACTACACAGATAAAGAAGCGACAACGACTACACTTGGCCGCCGAAACACATCTGTAAGCCCACTGAGTGTGTCTCCTTCAATACGACTATCTATACATATATATATATATATATATACATACATACATACATATATATAAGTATATATGTATATGTATGTATATATGTATATGTATGTATATATATGTATCATTACCGGTCTTCTTCGGAAGCGAGTGTCTGCATGTACACCCTGAGGATGAGGAGTCCGGAAGCGGTTAACTTGGAGAGGTTTTTTCCGTTTCTCTGGATTCTGCGGAGGAGGTCGAGGCGACAGTCCTGAGGCCAGTGGAGCAAGACTTCCTTGACGAGGACCTCGATGGCAGTTTCGTTGAACGGCATATTGTCCATCAACTCGTCGACGAGCCGGTGGAGAGGAGACTCGCAGAAGGCCGTGAACGTCGCCATCTCGTCTCTTTCCCGCTCTTCTTCCAAACGCTCGTGCGGCGGTCTCTCTGCTTCCTCGCGCTTGGTTCTTCCCTCCCACGCATGCACTCCACCCCCGTCAAGCCCCGCGTCGTCGCCGGCTCCGGCGTCCCTCTGCCTCAGCTGCTCGCCGTCCACCTCCGCCCGGTCGCCTTCCGCTGCTTCGCCTGCTTCGCCAGACGAAACGCGGTCGCGCGCGTCTTCCCGCGGGGGGTTTCCAGGCGCTGTCGAATGGCGCAACTGCAGCCAGCGCCGCAGCATGCGACTGCACGCCTCCCGAACCCCCTTCGCTTTGTCATTCAAACCCGTCATCACCAGAAAGCTCTTTTGCTCCACAGAGAACGACGCGTCATTGCTGAAAAGCAACGCGAAAGCACAGCCGCATGCATACACACATAAATATGCACACGAAGGGATACAGGCATGCATATACCAGGGGAAAAGGCCTGTGGAGAAAACTCGGCTTCGCTCGACTGCTTCCTCCCTCGACGGATACTCAGAGAACACACAGGTAGAGGGAGATGCATTTCGACAGAGCGAAAGAGCCCAGAAAGGCGTAGACAGATCAGTAGACGTTGCATATATATATATATATATATATATGCATAGGTGCGTTGGTAGCATATCATGCCTGCGCACAGGCAAATACGTATATATATATATATATATATGTATATATCGTGTAGGTTTCCCCTTTTTCTGTTGTAGCTTGTTCTCCACTTTGTCCTTTCTTTTCGATGCCGTTTCGACTGTCTTGGAGACTCACTGGGCGAGTCTCCGGTACACAGCGGCGCGAACGTCAGCTGACGCATCGCAGGCGCGGCGAGTGACTAGTTGGGAAACAGCCGCGGCAAACTCGAGAGTGGCGGGTGCATGCGGCGACTCGGGCGAGTGCGGAAGGGGAAGAAGAATGCGGCAGACGGCTGCTCGTCGGACGGCTGGTGCCTCGTCGGTCAAGTGACCCATGAAAGCACGCCATACGGCGCAGGACGGCTGAGACGAAGAACCAGAGAAAACACGAACCTCAGACTTGCACGAAACGCAACTTCTTGATCCAGTGCCAGAATCCTAGGAAAACATATATGTAAAAAAGCTACGAAGGGATACATACGTATATATACGTATAGATAGATAGATATAGATGATGCACAAATGAGACATCACATTCGTGACACGTATACGAAGAGAAGCGCAGTTGTAATAGGCCGTGTACGTACAGCTGGCCTTTTTTAACTGTGTGAAGACACGAGAGGTATACGAGGACGTAACGTTGTTCTCTGCGGAGGCCGGAAGTCCTTACAAGAGGCGTTTGAAAGTGTTCCAGGAGAAGAAGGGCCATGCGGCGCACAGCGGCTTCTTTGCTTTTTCCGAGGAGTTGCAGCAAAATTTGGCGGTGCATTTTTTGAATGCTTTCTGCGACTTCAATCCCAGTTCCACAGCCCCAGCCGACGAGCTGGAGAAGGAAGCAGCAGACGCCGACGCGCGCCGCTCGAGAACGACAGAGAAGCTGAGGCAGAAGGCGACACCAGAGCGCCTGCAAGGCCGAGAGAGGAAGACAGCAGGAAGGTGGAGAAACGGGAGAGCGACAGCGGAAACAGAAGCGGCCTCCAGGAAAGGCGACGAGCAGGCGCAGCGTGCAGAAACGCCGCGAGTCGAGGCGCGTGGACAAGGAGAGAGAAGAAGCGAGTGACGCAGCGAAAGAGGCAAGTTTGGAGGGAAAGGGAGACAAGAAAGAAGGAAAACGCAAAGGGAACAAAGAGGGGAGAAACAGAACAGCGACGTGTGTGGGACGGACACAGAGAGAAGAGAACGTCGGGGAATCGGGAGGAAAGAATCGTGGAGAGGGACCACAGGCACAAAGCTTAACAAAATGGAGGATACAAGGACAGGAGAGACGTGGAAGACGAATCAGAGCACCAAGGGAAAGAGCGTCGTCTGTGGCGCAGTTCCAAGCATGTGCGGCGTACCTCGACATATCTGTATCTCAAGGCTTCATCTTCCGGGGTGCGTGTCTTTCCTTCGACTTTCCCTCCGTCTTCTGCCTCTTCGCCGAGCACGCGTGCGTCCTCCAGGCGTGCACTTTCCGCCCGGCGTTCCTGCGCGTCGCTGGTCTTTTTCGTCCCCTCCTCGGCCGCCGTTCCCTCCTCGCTCTTGGGTCCGTGGCGCCGTTCTCTCTTCCTTCTCGCCTCGCTGATGGCCTCGTCGAGCTTCGCGAGGGTCCGATAGAAGAAGGCGCACAACCTGCCGCCTTCGCGTTCCGGCAGTTTCGGCAGCGTCAGACTCAAGTGCAAGCACTGGCGAAAGACGACTTCTAAAAGGCGCTCTGGAGTCACTGCGGTCTCGTCACGCCACCCATCTTCGCGCCTCCGCGTCTCCTCTTTCTTCCCCTCTGTCTCATCTCGCTCTTTTCCACCCTCCGACAAGGCGACGTCGGCGGCCTCGTGCAGCAGGCCGCGAACGCCCGCGAGAGCCGCAGTGAGGGAGAGTTCCCGAGCCGTGAAGCGCGAGTAAACGGAGAGGTAGTGTCGGACCCAAGAGGGAACCAGCTGGTCGGCTTGGCGCCGAGCGGTAACGACACTCGAAGGCGGCGAGAAAGGCGCCTGCGGCAACGCGAACGAGTCGGTCTGGGACTTGGCGAACGCCTCGTGAATTTCTGGCAGCGGGGCCGTAGGCGCGCGGTCTCCAGAGGTTGGCGCCTTTGAGAGCGTTTCAGAAGAGCGCGAAACGCTGTCGCGCGACGCCTGACGAGAAGCCGACGGCGAGCTTGCAGTCTTCTCTTTCTTCCCCTCTTTCGAAGGCAGAGAACCTTCCCGCGCACTCCCGGCCCTCGGCGGCGCCCGTGCGGAAATGCGAACGGTCGGGTCAGAGGCAGAGCTTGGCTTTCGCTTGGTTTCGCGCGCCGTGGAAGAATGCAGAGGATACGGAGGAGGAAATCGGTCCTCGGAGGAAAAGCGACGCGAGGAAGGCGCAGTGTTTTCGTCCGGCGAAGCGGAATCACTGCGCCGAGGACGTTGAAAAGATGGAGAGGCATCAGCTGGGGCCTTCTTCACTTCTCTTCCATTCCTCATCCGGTCGCTCATTCCTTCTTCTTCCTCCTCTTCTTCGCTCTCTTGATAGTTTTCGTCAGACGACGAAGAGCGCACCGGCTGCCTCCGCTGCTTTGCGGACGTCCGTGAATCAGGGCACCCTCTGTCCGCTGTATGTACACCTCGTTGAGAAGCCACCGCAGTGCTGGGGGGCGCCGAGTCGCGTTTCTGTCTCTCTTTTTGGTTCGCTTTTGCCTTTTCGACCTTTGCCTCGCGATCTGTTTCCAAGGAGGCTTCCTCCCGTACGCGGCTCCCTCTCTGTCTCCCCCTCTCCTTCGCAGCCGCTGAGGAACGGGGCGAAGGAGACAGAGACGAAGAGAGACGCGGCGAGCTCCTCCGGGGACTGCTGGCCTGGGAAGAGGAGTCGCCTCTCGAGAGCTCTGTTCGCCCTCCTCGAGGCGGAGTGCTCTTCCTCGCCACGGAGGAAGGCTTCCGACGCGGAGCCATCGGCAAGGTGGAAAGAGGAAAAGAAAGAGAAGGAAAAGACAGAGGATGCAACGAGGAGAGAGATGAAAACGGAGAGCAAAGAGAAAAGAAGGAAGAGGATGCTAGAACTTTACAGAGCGAGAGAGTCCTTGCGCCGAGGGAAACGAGATGAGAAGAGAGCGCGGAATGGAACACACACACGGAAAGTCGAGAGGAAGCTCGAACGTGAGAAGACCGCCGGACGCCCCCCTCGTGTAAAGCGCACGGGTGTCCAATGTCGACAGGTCTACGTCGTGTTTTACAAAAAAGGAGAGCACGGCGCACAAAAACCACGAATTCGCGAGGCACTCCACAGTTCCTCCTGTCTCTTTCTCGCCTCCATTTCTCTCCGATTCTCTACCAGAAGACTCGGCTGCCGTGGCCGCGTTCGCTCTCGAATTCCTATTTCCTCCAGTGTGCAGGTCTGCGGACAGAGAAAAGTAGGAACTGGCGAGAAAAAAAAGCCTTAGGAGTGCTGTTCAGCTTGTCTCACTCTGCTCCGTCCCTCTCCCCTGTCTCTCGAGGCAGGACTTTCTCTTTTCCAGAGAACGACCCCGTTCTTGTGGCTTTCTTCCCGCGCCCGTCTAGCTCTGTTCTCGGTCGCTCCTCACCCTCCACGCGCTGCCTGTCTCCCTTTTATCCCCTAACGCTCAAGACCGCTGGCGACGCACACCCAGCGCAAAGCTGTGCCTCTCGCTGGAGGCTGCGAGCCACGAGACCTGCCAAGCCTCTGTCGCCACGCCTCTTCCGCGTTTTCGAAAACGAAGAGGAAAAGAGGATTCTGCCTGCACAGAGGCAGTGCGCCTTTGCTCCCTTGCTTCTTTATCTCCGCTTCCCTTTTTCCAACCGAGAGTCGAATCTCGTCTCTCGTCCGTCCTACCGGCGAGGCGGGCGGGAGCTGCGCCCGAGCCAGTTCGACGTTTTCTCTCCTAGAAGAAAAAGAGAAGGAAAAGGGGGCGCGGGGCTTTCGAGAGAGAAGCGAGGAAAGGCCTTTCCCTTCAACTCTCGGTTTCTCTGTTTTCCCTAACTTTTTATCTTCGTCCTGTGCACATTCGCGACGCGCAGGGACGCATAGAACCGTCTCCGGCCTTCTTGCTTCGTGTGGTGCGAGAGCAGAGAAAAGGCGGCACACGAGGGTGACGAACGGCAGATGCCGTGTGCGGTGACCGTACAGCTCGCCCGCGTCTGGCTTATCTTTCCGTGGTTTTCTCCATTAAAAACGGAGAAAAGCGAGCGAGGAAATTTCATCTCTGGAGGAGAAGGCTCCCTGGGCCTTCCGAAGAAAAAAGGAAGGGACACATGGGCAAAAAACGCAGGATATATTTCTTCAGCTGCCGGAAGTTCTAGTAGCGAGGCGCGGGTGTCTTGCGGCCGCATGGTCCGAAGCGGGAGATCAGAAGCAGACTTGCGTTCTCCTTCTGCTGGTTTTCTAAGAAAGGGTGAAGCGAGACATCCGAGACCCCAGACTGAAAAGAGGGAGAGAATGTGCTTCGATGGAAAAGAAGAAAACAACAGAGATTCAAATGTTTTACGCGAAAAGCGCCGGGGGTGACAAACCGCAGTCAGTCCCTCGGTCACAGTAGCGCCGGCGAACTGAGTTTTGTTCTTCTGTGGTGGTGTTTCTCGTCCCCCACTGGGAGAAACTAATCAAGGACTGGGGTGTTCATGTGGCTGCCGTTTTCTTCCTTTCGTCTGTTTCTCTTTTCTTCTTTCCGATCCGCTCTTCTTCGAGCGAAGTGTGTTCCTCTTTGGTTTCAAGTGTACCTTCCCCCGAATGACACGACGCCGTCTGCTCTTTTCATGGGGGGTACATACACCTCGCATCACATACCAACCTCTCCCGCACTCGAGGTGTATGTACACCAGGCACCTCAGGTCGGTGGCGGTCTCTTTGGAGTGGATGTACACTGGGAAACGCGCCTTCATGACTATTTGCCAGAAGAAATGGTAAAGGATGGATAAGGAGAGGAACGCGAGAGTCATGAGGCCACGAGAAGGAGAAACCCGTTGACCGGCACTCTCTCTCCGGTCTGTCGTCTGCCGCGCTTCCCCCGCTTTGGTGGTCGAGGGGAGAAGCCCAGCAAAACGTCGGAATGTCATTCCCTCACTCGACACATGGGCGAAAAACAGGGAAGGAATGGAAAGAGGAGGAAACGAACACGAACACACCCCGAAGAAGGACGGCATATTCCCGGGGCGGTTGGGAGCGCTCTTTCCGTGAATACGAGAGGAAGAGAGAACAGCCCAACAGCCGGGCTGGACACAGGACGCATAGGAGGGTCTTTCTGTCTCTGCCTTCTTCTCTCGAGTCTGGTCTCTAGCGTTTTCAATTCATTTCTCTTTCTCCGTGCATGAGGCGAGGAGAAAGAGAAATGAATTAAAAACGCTAGAGACCAGACTCGAGAGAAGAAGGCAGAGACAGAAAGACTCCACAAGGTCAAAGAAGGCTCTCAAGGAAGACGTGCCTCTGTCAAGAGAGTTAAGGGAGACGAAAATGGGACAGAAGAGAGCACAATGTGGGTGGATAAGAGAGTTTACCGAACACCTTCTCTTGCTAGAGATTCGCGACAGACTTCTCCTGGAGGCGGAGCAAGCTCTCTCGTCCGAAGACGAGCAGGAGGGATGCGGAAGGACCAAGGAACCCAAGGATGGAGGAAAGGGAAAAGAAGGCGCGTCAGAAGAGACAGAGGCGACCACACAAACAGGCCACAAAGAGAGAGACGGAGAAAGCCGCAGAGCGGAGGAAGAAAAGGGAAACAGTGAGAGAGAGACAAAGAAGGCCAACCAGGAAAATGCGTTGCCTTCGACAGCGTCGACCAGAGAGAGAGAATCACCTCCAACCCCGCCGCGAGCGAGTCCCTCCGGTGGCACGTCTCACATGCAGCGACGAATTCTGGATTCTTCCTCTGCCGACTCCTGGCCTGCTCTGTTCTCCACTTCGTCCTCGATCTGCTTGACTCCCACGTCGTCTCCTTCCGTTCCTGCCCAGACCACCCCTTCTCTCTCATCGTCGTCGCCCTCGTGCTCTTCTTCGGTGTTCTTGTCGCGATCAAAATGTCGAGAGTTGCGGATGGCGCAGTTGTCAGCGGACTTGAGGCGCATCGAGTTCCTGCCCTGTAGGCTCCTAGCTGTGGAGAAGCATAAAGAACGGGCTGACGTTCTCCTTCTTCTTCTCACAGATGGAATCTCGACTTCTCTTGCGGCTCTGAGGCCGCCGTCTTCGAGCCGCGCGATCCTTCCGTCGTCGTCTCCAAGACCCTGCGCGGCATCTTCGGGTTCTGTCGTTTCGCCTTCTGCTCGCCGAGCTGATTCTCCCGCTCCCTCCGTCTCTCCCTGTTCCACCAATTCTTGCTCTCCTCCCTACACGTCTCTCTCTTCTCACGCTGGTTCTGGTTCTCTTCCTTCTTCATCCCGCAAAGCGCAAGGCCGAAGGACCCGCCGCAGCTGCGGACGGCGTCGTCGCCGGGAAGCCTCCCGTTCTTCGTTCTCCTCGTCCCCGTGCGTTCCTCCAGATCGACGAGGGGAAAAGGACGGAGCCCGAAGGGGCGAAGAAGAACCAGATGCAGGCGATGCAGAGACGCTGGAGGACCGGAACAAGGGAGACAGAGGCGCTGAGGGGAAGGCGAAAGGTGACAGAAACGAAGACCCGAGAGAAGCGAGAGAGGAGAGAGAGAAGTTTTCAAGAGACGAACAGGTGACAAACCGTTCTCTCGTGGGTGCCCGTTGCAGCAACGACAGCGTCGTGCAGAGAACCGCAGGAGGGCGTCAGGAAACCAGGCAGACAGAAACCGAGGAATTGTGGTCTGTTTTGATCGAGCAAAACTGGGTGGGAACTGGGGCGCCGTGGGACTGGTGCACGTCGCAGGACATTGACGATTTACTGGTGAAGATGCAGAACTTAACAAGTAGGTCAACTCTCTCTTTTCTCCCGACTGTTTTGCTCTTTAGGAGTCTGCAAAGAGTCGTTTTTCGGCTTTCCTCTCTCTCGAAATCTTCCTGTGGACGCTTTTGGACAGTTGCCTCCTTAACAGTTTCCCTCTCTCGCTGTACAAGGTCTTTGAGCGTCTTTTCTGTCGAGGAGTTGAGCCTTTTCAGCCTCCACGGCCTCTCGCACACATCTACGCTTGTCCGCGCGGCTGTGTTCAGCATTGGGCCGTGTCGCCTGTCCGTTTTTCAGTGTCCCGTTTGGGGGTGCGGTCCCTCTTCTTTTTTTCCTGCCCCGCCGCTGCCACTCGCATTGTTTCCGTTTGCGTGCGGTGGTGCGTGCAGGCAGCTTTGTCGAAGTTCGGCCAGTGCCTCGTCTCGCATTCTGGCTAGCCTCTCCCTCGCTTCCCTGCCTTCTCCTTTCCTCCGTTTATCCCCTCGTTTCCGTGCCCAGGCATCCTGGAACCCTGCCGCCGCGGTTGGCTCTGTCTCCCTCTCTTTCCTCGGCTCAGGCTCCAACATATTCCTTCGTTTCATCTCTCTTCCTTCCTCAGTCATCTTGCGTCTCTACTGTTCCGGCCAGTCGACAGCGGAGGGCCGATTTGTGTTCTCTCCTTGACTCATGTCAATCTCCCTGTCCCTCTCCCAGTGCTCCTCGCCTCGAATGCAGCCCGGCCTTTTCCCCTTCGCGTCCTTCCTCTTTTCTCCCACAACCCAAGATTGCTTCTCCGACTCGTCCTCTGTTTGCGTCTATCGCGTCGTCCTCAGCGCAGGCGACTGCCGACAAATGCGCGCCTCTCGCTTCTTCCGGTGTCTCGCGCGAACAGCGCGGCTGTTCGCGTGCTGTTCTCGCCTCGGTGGCGTCTTTGTCCTCGGTCGGCTCGAGATCGGCGAGGAGTGGAATGCCGAGGCGTAACGTGCGTCGAGTAGGCTGCGGCGAAGCGAGGGGGGATGAAGCGAAAGGCGCGGCCACGGGAGAAGAAGGAACAGCTCTGTTTCGCGGTGGGGAGCGGCGGTGCCCGGAGGGCAAGGTCTCTTGTGGAGAGCCGCGGAGGACCCAGGAAGGAAAGGAAAGAGGCGACGCGACTGCGCCGGAGAAGGAAACAGACGGCACGCGCGCTTGTCGAGGGGACAGGAACCCTGGTAACGAAGAGGAAAATCCATCTCGGAAAGAGGAAAAGAGTCGGAAAAGAGAGGAAGAGAAAGGGGGGGTAGGTGCGCCAGAAATCGTGGATTTGTGCGAAGACGAACCGAGTTTCTCCATGGAAGGGAGAGACAGTGACGAAAGAAACCAGGGAAACAGTGTAAGAGAAAAGCCAGCGAACTCCCGGAGACCGAGGCCGAGAGAAAACGGTGTAGAACAACGACCAGAAGGCGTGCAGGGACGAAACCAGATTGCTGGTGAGATCCTGACGAAGAAAAGGCGGTCCCAACAGACAGAAAGGCGAGGGAGCGGCAGCGATGCCGCTCGTCAGGTTGGTTCTGGCGTCTCAGCCTTCAGGTCTCCTGGCTCTCCGGATGCTTCTTCAGCTCAAACTGGCCCTTGGACCACCAACGGGGCGGGCGAGAGACCGAGACGGGCGAGGACGCCGCTCGGGCCTAACGCAACGTCTCAGAGTTCCTCTCTCGCGTCTAAAAAAACCGTTTCAGTCAGTTCCGCGTCGTCCTCCTCCACTGTGCCCGTCCCTCCCCCTGTGTCGCCTTCCTCATCTTCACAGTCGTCGTCCGCATCCCCTTCGTCGTGCCTCTCTCCTTTATTTGCGGCTTCTGCCTCACTCAAAGACGTGCCGGCGATGGGCGTCCACCAGGGTCGAAGCTGCTCAGGCTTCTCTTCGTGCATATCTCTGCTTGAAGAAAGCCTTAATTCGAAAGGTATCACCGACGAAAGGGAGCACAAACGGGTGAAGAAACATCAGTCCGTGAGTGTTTACGTAGTGGACGACAGTGAGACGGTTGAGACACAGCACAAGTCTGACTGCGGAAAGGAACAGCAGAGAGAACGCGGATCTGCATTTTCGCCGAAATTCGGATGTATAGACACCTCAGGTTTTGAGGGGACACGCAGGGACCAAAGATTCGCAAATACCTCCTTTTCTCCTCAAGCTCTGTTTCAAGCTCTGCGAAGTGCAAATCGAGGCACAATAAACATGGAAATGTTGGAAAAATTCAGAAACGAAGCCTCCAGCGTGTCACCCGTCCTGCGGCAGATGAAAGAAACGAATGCCCGATTGGCTCGAGCTGTGCAGTTAATCAGAGAGAGACGCCAGAAAGGTGCGACACAGAGCTCACAAGAATGACCGGAAAGAGCAGATCCGAGCAGCCAGAACATCGGAGTTGAGCAAGAGTTGCGACATAAACTGAAGCGTGTCTATTGAAATGTATAAATAGATCCGTGTATGGGTATATTTGTACAGCTGCATTTATGCATATGCGTGTTCCTTCCTGATACAGCAGTTTAAGAGGCAGCATGGCGGCATGCATCTGTCAAGGAGTGTATTTGTGTGGATGAAGATATGGATATCGTATGTACGTACCTACTGATTTGGCGCTTCTGCGCGTGCATATGTGTTTTCCGTGTTTTCCCGATTCGTTTTCCATTGTGCATTTTTGGCGATGAATGCTTCATCTGTAGAGTTGTTTAAGAGCTGTGTTGAGCAGAAGGAAAAGCCAGAACACAGGATGGGCCGTTGTCGCGAGGAGGGAGCCTATCGCAGCGCATCCCAGGCATTTCGTCAGAATTGGTTTGTCGCAACGAACGGTTTTAACCAACTTGTGTCTTGAATTAGCTTCCCTGAGAACAGTTCTGAAGCAGTAGAGAGGAAAACAGGGCATGCCACTAGTAGCACTGTCCTCCTGAGACTGAGTGAGTGCGGAAGCGAAAAAAAACTTCACAAAGGCCTGCTCAAGATTCGCTTGAAAACGTCCAGCGGAGACTTATGGTGGGACGGGGGAAGCGCAGCTTTCTGCTACTAGCCTGTTCCATCTTTCGTCACAAAAAATTTGGAGAGTGCCGTGTCTCGTCTTCCTCCAAGCGGTAGTTAAATAACTATAACTCCAGTTATACAGTCTATAAACCTAGGAATCCCATTTTATGTGTATTTTTACACATTATAAAATGGGATTCCTAGGTTTATACAAACTACCTTTTTCTGGGGAGTACTTTTTTTCCTCATAGTCTCCGTTTATCTGTCAGCAAGAGTTAACGGCATCCTAACTTTTTCAAGGGGGACACAGCTTTCCGTACTTACAGGAATTCAAACGCGCGCGTATGTTGATCAGCAAAGAAACATAAAACGACCGTTCGATCCGACGTTGATGCCCCCAAATCCTCAAGAAGTGTCTCCTCTACTTTAGCTCTGTGCCTTTGTACGACAACTCAGTTCACAACTGCAGAAAGCAACTTTCCTCCATGCGATCGAGGTAAATCTGCACGATAATTGTGGGCACGAACTGTTTCATGTTTACGGTGCAAACGTCTAGTTCTACATGTCACTGGAACTGTCTGTAGACCGAGGTCGCTCTGAATCTCTTGAGAACGAACCAAAAAAAAAGCATAGGATCATAGGGGAGTTAACGGGCTTCCTATCTAGCCTTGAAGGATGGAAGGAATTAAACAGGCAGAACCACAACGGTCTCCGTTCCCAACAAGGAAACAGCGACAGTACGCTGCTCCGTCTAGCAATGTGTCGTTCTTCGCTGCCAGTCCCCGGGTCTAATACCTACTCTTTGCTGACGGCAAAGCGGGATGCCATGCCCCCTCAAGATTTGTACACAGTTCTGACAAGAAGGAAGGCAAAGCTTCTCTAGTGTTGTTCCCGACACGAAGATGAACCCGAGATTGACAGAACAGCACACGGATCAGAACCGGGAACAGACCACGTCGTCTACGGCTCGAAATGGAGACGGGACGAAGAGGAACGCTCTCGTCATCCGCAGAGTGAGATTGGATGTGTTCCTTTTCACAAATACGAGAAACCAACCGGCTAGCGTGTCTCGTTCCTTCAAACATGTTCTCTGCTTGGCGATCAGTCACTCTACAAGAGCGTATGCGGAGGACATGCTGCGGCCAGGCTTCCTATCGCTTTCCACTCCTCAATTCTCTCGGCTAACACTGCAGCGCAATACAAATATATGAGTATTGAACAAACGCTAGACTGACGGCGGCGCTTCACGATTTCGTGGCGTGGTGGACTTCGCGTGTTCCAGCTGTAACTGCTTTCCGTTCGTCCTAGCCCGGTCCCGCCGCAAGTTCCTGATGGACCAAGACTCCCCTGAACAGTTGCGAAGCTTCCTACCGAAGTCATCGGCCGTGAAACTGAGAAAGCTGCGCATTAGGAGAAGAGAAAATGCTAAGCCAGGGAGTTATTGTGGATGCTGATGCTGCTGAACAGGGATGCACAACCCGGGGTACTAGGAACCCAGAGAGCGACCGAATAAACGGCGAGCGAAAGTGAGACACCGGCGCTCTAGTAAAAATCGAATCTGCCGTTGGCCAGGATTTTCTGTTACCCTTTGCATGCGGTTGCATTCTGAGAAACGCATTCTAGGTGAACAAGACCAGTCACATAAAGGTGGATAAGAGTCCGGCTTGTAATCACAGCCTCGAATTCGCCAATTGTGCCCTGTCCACGGCGGTGGTTTTCTTCCGCGTCGATTTCGATAGCTTATCCTCGGTACACACGAGGTCATCCCTTCCGACAGTTTCCACAGTTCAGGAAGGGGCGCCTTGGATGTAGTTTTGCTTCTTACCAAAATTGCGTGCCGCTTACTTTTCTCTTCGGCCGACAAAATGCTGGGTGAAGCCGCTGTAGCAGCTGCCCGGGCACTCCTGCGTCCTGCCTGCTCGGGGGCGGCACGCAGTGCGGTGTCGTCTTCTCTCCAGAGTCTGCGGAGCCGATATTTCAGCAGCAAGGCTAGCTTGGCCGACAACACCGTTCAGATGCTCGTTGCCAAGCCCCGCCCGACTCAGTACCAGACTGAAATCTGCAACCAGGCGACGAATGTGCAACCGGGAGTCGAGAAGAACCCTACAAAAGGCATCATTGCTCTCTGCGTGCTGCTTGTCGCCGTCCCTTGCATCCACACGAAGCTCGAACTGAGCAAATACTACAGCGAAGTAAGCCTAAAGGAAACCGAGGGAGCTGTGGATGAGAGCTGTCGTCGCCTCCAGCTAGTTGTGGCCATATCTACTATCTTTACGCCTTCGTATCTGATCCCTCCAGCGCTCCCTAAACCGATATGGGTTAGGCGTACCACCCTCGCCAACAACCTAGTGACACGCTTGGCCGTGCCACAGGCACAATTTCCATTTTTTACCGCCCTTGCAGCTGACCAGAATGACCTTGCCTTTTCCCGCGTCATGCGTGGAAACAAGGGAGATGGCTAGTGGCAGCATTCATGTATGCTCTATGAAGGATCATTAATATTGAGGCTTCAGACCAACAGAAACTTTGTTCGAGTCGCGGATGCGTGAGAATTCATCTACGGTTGCAAAGTCACACTCCTAAGGCAGCTTCCAAGCAACCGTGGCACCAATGCATTCATATCGAGAGGTGCAGTCGGATCTCGAAGATCCTGACCCTGATACGAGTTGTGTTCGCAGAGACAGAGATTATCCATGGTCTTCAGTCACGTGCGTTGAGTGGCAGCGTGGTTAGAGCTCAGAGTACGTAGTCTTGGGGGAGCTAGTGTCGACTCCTCACGCGGATTTCTTCTGATGTGAGAACAACCCCCTTGGAGCTAGCTTTGCCGCTCAGAGGCGCGGGCCGGGTTCGCTCAATCGTAGGGTACACCTGACAAAGCCACTGACATTGTAAATTCACTTGGGATTCGCGGGAGTGTCCTTTTGAAGTCGTGCCAGCACGACCTTAGTTTCGCTGTTTCTTGCTGCGTGTTTCCCGCTTTGCAGCATGGGCACCGCTACGAGACCGGATGGAACCTGTTCCACTATGATGCAGGGAAGAACACCCATTTGTCGTGAGGGAAAACTTTTTTCAACAACTTCGTTAAAACATAGGATGGTCTAATTTGCATAAAAACGGAACTGTGCTGCCCTTCCCATCTTCCCCGGACCACCTGCTCGGTCGGTCTCTCGCGATTCCGAGTGCTCCATTGCAGCGCGCGTTTCAAGGATTGAAGAAAAGTTCAAGTTGCTCCTGCTCCAGGGAGCTGTTTCTTTTCTGTCGTTTGTCGCGCGTGAAGACCGAGTCTCGTGGAATATTGTAACGCGTCTCCTCGTTTGTCGGTACAACCGGCTACCGAACGTGTCTCCTAGAAATACTTCCGCTTGCGAGTGCACACGCGTTTTCGTTGCATTATGCCACATTTAGCGAAGGCAAGCGACATCATGGGAAGTAGTCACATCTGTTTGATCACCGTCGCACACAGTGACAAAGTACCCACTCGTAGCGTGATGCGTATTCCGCTGTGGACCACTCAGGCATTTCCGTGGCCAATATGTGGCTCCGTAGGACCTGGAGAATCACTTCTCCACGGGAAAGAGTAGGATAAGCGCAAGCCAGCCCACCCTTCTGGCACAAAGACGCAGATGTGACGTGGCCTATGATCTCGCACGAAAAGTTGCTCATCTGCGGGAGACGTGTGGTGTGGGTGTTAGTGCAAGAACATGCCCCAGCGGATTCCTTTACATCTAGCTGGTAGCTCCACGTCGCCGACTGAGGACAAAGGAGAACTTTTGTCTTGCGTGGCATGGAGGAACTGTCAGTCATCCAAGAAGACTGACTGGAACGTCCCAAATGGGTACGACAGTGCGGCGCGTGTGCGGCCTGCTAGACACATGCGAACTGTTGTATGAGAGGGGAATCCCTACACGTGATTCTCAAAAAAGTGCATGGACATACCTGGAACAGAACACTCCACGCACTGTCTAAATTTGCATGGAGCCCTGCAGCCACATAGGGTAGGACTCGATATATACGTCACCGTGGAATTCTGCGAACCGCAGAAAAAGCATGCAACTTGTAGACGGGAAACTGCAAATACGGGGTATCGGTGCAGTAGCAACTAGGAGAAGGAACTCGCAGAGAACCCGGCCGGTGGGGTATTTGAAGGTCGACGCATGTCCGTGCGACCAAGTGCGCCACTCCCGGCGCTTAGTTTCCTCTCATAGCAACAGAGGACCCCGAGAGCGGAAGCAGCCGCCCAGATCCACGCCACGTCTGAGATTATGATGCTAGTCCTCTTTTGGGATGAGCAGCTCTTGATTTGCCTCTTTTGTCGCTCTTCTCACGTTCATGAGGCTCTGTTGGTTTATTGAATCGCCCACTCTCCGCTGGACCGGGTAATGCGTGAGCCTTCAGTCCTCGGTACAGCGTAGAGTCTCCGTGTGAACCAGAGGTGCCAGTTGCACCATGTGGCCAAGACTGAACCGATCAACATAATAACCAAGATACCAATCGTGCCGCCCGACGGAGAAACGGTTACTGGAGGAGCAATCGGTGGCTGTTGCTCCGTCCTGTTAACAAGCAAGGAAGGTACACCGGTGCAGGGGAGAGCACAGCGTGATCCGTGCGGCGAGCCTCCGCGATGTGTACCTTTGTTTCGTGTGCAGTATCAGTGGATGTCCACAGTTTGAAGATCTCGGCCGCAGGACGCTCCTTAGTGGACAGAACAGAAACTGACGTTCCCTTCCGTGTGCAGGTGATTAAGTGATCCGACAGGGACTGCGACTCGGTAAAAACTAAAGCTCCTATTCCAAAGGAGTAACGACGCTGAATTCGGCTGCTAGCCTGAACTGATGATTCTGAATAGTGATCAGTCAGGCCGCCCGTTTCGGTATCCGAGGTCTTTTTCGTGACAGCCAAAAACCGGCAATTCCTGCGCCTCCGCGCATGTTGTCCAGGGCGTGTTGAAACCGGGTATGTCGCCGAAAAAGGGAACTCTTGGATTAACTCATCACCTTGCGAGAGGCTTACCCAGTTGCTGCAGCCTGGCAAAAGAGAAGAACGCCCCCGACCTGAAGCAGGATGCCAATGCAATGGGAAATAGCCGTCGGCAGAAGTTGTTTGTACATTTGCCAGGAAGTCGTGCAAGTCGCAAAGCGTATTGGCCCTTGGCGGTCCATCTTTTCTTTATTTGTACAGTCGAGTAAGACGTCAAAGAGATTATCGAGTAACTGACGAGCCACGTAGCTCCAGAATAGGGAAAAGGGTGTTGACTTTTACAGAGAAGAAAATCTGTCAACCGAATCCACTTCCCCAAAACGAGACAGTGCGTGGGTACATCTCATCCGTTCGCACCCCCCCCCCCCACGCTGTTTTCAGGTGTTAATGAGATTCAGAGTGATGCCATCAAGTTCTTGTCGGTGAACGAGCATAGACCATCCAAAGACCGACGGAGATGTTCAACCCTTTGATTCGTCTCCTCAACGAGGTTAACGTATAACCACGGCTTCTCCGCAGGCACGCTTCGGCTTTGCGCTTCTGTGGTTAGTGTGTCGAGGCAAATTGACTCTCTTCTTCTTCTGTTTTCATGCGACCAACGCCACTTGTTTTTGGCCCGCGACATGTACAGAAAATAAAGAAGGTTGTTGAAGCGGAAATGACAATGGTTGTGCTTAATACACAACAGAAGTCGCGTTGGGTCGAACAAGTGTTAGCTTAAAAAACAGCGAAGCTCTTTTCCATCTGTCGGTAGATCTCTGAATAGAGAAGCATTTCACAGCAGATTCACTTTATCGTGGGATATATCTGTGGCTGAAGAGACCGCGGTGGCTCAACGATTTATTGGCTACGACGCGACCAACCTGACGATTGTGTCAAGGATTAGTATGCTTATCTTGAAAACCAACCTGCCCCGCGGCAACCGTGCATTGCCCTAGCAATTGCGTGCACGAATCGGACATTCTGCTCGTTTACACACTTCCACATTTTGTGTGGTCATAACCAGAGTTGGCGTCTCCTGGGCTGTTAGAATAATGGCAGCCTCTCACTTCAGTCGACAGCCGACTTACTACCGATCGGGTTACCGTCAGCGCATGAACATGACATTCGCCCACACACGAAAATTCTTATTTTTCGCGGCAACACTGGGTTGACACTGACTCAAACAATGAATCAGAGGGGTCCACTCTCCCATTAACAAGCACGCCGTGAGCCGCCATTGCGGCAATCTTCATTACTTGGTGTTCGCCGATGTAAAACCCGTGCAACTGTATGTTGGCTGCCTATAGCGCTGCCATCAGGCGTAACCATTAGCGTGCAGGACAATGCCAAATTCAGCGATGCCGTCCAACAAAAATGCAGCTGCCTCTCGCCGACGACAAAACCATTATGGTCCACGCCATGTCGATAGAAGCAAACATTCGTTAGATCATGCTGGCGGTGTGTCGTCGACATTCAAACTCTCTATATTCGATGGGTGTCGTTTCATTAGTGGCCATCTTTCACGCAGCAGAGATTCCATACCCAATCAACATACTCTGTGAGAAGTACCTACCTCGTTTGCACCAGCAGAACATCCGTGTTTCCCAGGCAGTGTTAATCTAGACACCCGTGCTCCCTTTTCCTTCGCTGCCAGAGGCTGCTGCAACTGTAGGTGAAGCCGTTAAGATACGCTGCTGTCACTGGTCTACCGGCTAACTAGATACCACATTGGCCGTCTTGGAACACTAGAATGGTCCAGCGGAATCCGCAAGAACGTATTGCCTGTAATGAGCCAATCTACTCTCGTTGATCCCTCTCCTGGATAACTTCCTCGACATGTGAACACGTGTTTTCTTCCGTGCACCTCGCGCGTGCGTTAGTGGCAGTCGACCAATGTCGTAATATGGGGAAGCCTACCAACAAGAAAGTTTCCCCACGAAGTCAAAGGCACCATAGGGCAGCAAATATATTTTCATGCACTTTCAGGAGAGGGAGAGTGCAAGCTGTGAAGCACTGCCTTGGTTTGCAGGTACAGCTGAAGCATTTCCAAAGAAAATTGCCACCAGCGACATTTCATGGCACAAAACAAAATGAGAGCCGCTCCTGCGTGCACGCTCCACTGTCCACCGGGTGCAGTAAAAAGAACCGCTCGACAGCAATGCGCTTGCGGCACTAAAACGTGTTGGAATTCGCCAGTCAGCGGTTCAATATATATATATATATATATGTTCTTGCACAGGCAGTTCAAGGGTCAAATAGCGATCAGCTCTTTGTAGCTCCGGAGACACAGTCCGATGTGACAACGACAATGCCGACGAACACGGCAATGACAAGCAAACTCCCGAGCACGTAGCCAAAAATAGTCGAAGGCTTAAGTTGGCCCCCAGAACCTGGAGAATACCCGCCGAACTCCGGTTTCGTTGCGCCATCACCTTCGGTTTCGTGGGCCTCGGCAGTTTCAGTTGCTTGCTTCTCCGAGCCGGCGTCCTTCGACACTTCGTTACTGGGCACATCTACGGCGGAAAGAGCTTTCGATCCTTCCCCAGAAGACACGGCCTGCCCCGCGTTATAAACCTGCATTGCCACATCCACATGCGCAATCTTGCTGCTCCGCATGTCACACTCTTACAGCAATCAACGCCCTTTTACTACCGCAGGACATGAAAGAGTGCTTTGAAAAGTCGCCAGCGCAGACGCAAGGTGTCAAACAGTTTTAACCCATCGACTGAAACCGAAGGGACAACGAGGCAATACACCGCACGAAACGTGTACGCCGTAGCGTAGACCGAAGTACATTATTTCAGAAAACACGTATCGTTTACCTTGAAAACGTTCCAAGAAGGGGAGGCGGTGGTCCCAGTGTTGACGCGAAAGAATTCGGCGTTTTCTTCGATGAGTCTTGAAAGAGAGACACCTACGAGGAAAAGCGGGCAGCAGATGCGCATGATATGGGAAAAAATGTATAACGGATATCGCTAGTTGCCTTCGATCAGCATGACACGAGGGAAGAAAACTTATACTGACCAAGACAGTAGATCCCATTTTTCTCCGGAGGCTGGTGTGCAGTAGTACAACAGAAGTTTCCCGCGATTTTTGTCTCGATAAAACCAAGCCTGCGCAAGTGTCTGACACACGGTACTGCAAGACGCTCGCCGCGTGGAGCAAACGAAATTACGCCGCTACGTCGTCGGTGGACATTGGCGGGGGAGGCTGGCAGGTCAGCCATCAGTAATATAACTAGTACGCGGATTCGCATCAACCTATTTTCTGGCCAAGGCACAACCCGAGCGACACGAAATGGAAGCGAACTAGGGAAGCAGGGATTTAAGCCCCCAGCGAATCGCATCCGTGCAGATGACGGGGTGCCGACTGCTGGTATCTCAACCACTTACGTCGAAGGTCGACATCTTGAGGTTTCTGCTGAATAAGCTTCAAGACCTCCGTGATTTTAAAACGCTTTCCCGTTGGTGAATCGAAACCCAGAGCTACGATTCGGTGCGCCGGTTCCGCTGAAAAGTTGAAAAGGATACGAATACAGCACCGCGTCCAAAAGTGTTCCGTCGATACGGTACGAGGACCCAAAAAAGCAAAATCTGTGTAAGAATACTGCTCTTGATTATACGTTTTCGAGATGAAACTTGTCACCAAAAGGCTACACCGATCATACGGGTATTTGATTGAAGCAAGGAAAACAGACACGGGTAACCGACCTCAGAGGGGGCCTAGCTGAGTGTGGTTGAGAGTATTCGACCACTTTCGGGATTCAAGTACCCTTTGTCGCTGACACTACACGCGAACACGTCAGGCCACAGTAAAAACGGTCGGACAACATACAGCAAACTAGGACAAATTTTATACAACCCAGACTCACCAACTGGGACGGGAGGAAGCAGATACGGGATTGTACAGCGCTCTGCTCCCTTTTCTTCGCACACGCTTGGACGGACGACCAGATGCAACAGGCGTACGTCAGATCCGATCCCCGGCTCATCGATATCAGCAACGAGGACGATGCCCGCGAGAGGTTCGTACGAGGGGGCTTCAGAGACAGCTTGAGGCACGTAGGCAACTTTCGACGCTCTCTCCTCTCTAAACTCGCGACCCTTGATGCGGACTCCTCTGAGTGCAAAGAAGAGGCAGACCAAAAGCCAGTTACAGCGAATAGACGCTCCGAGCCCATTCCCTGCATCTGGTCGACGATTCTCCATTCTCGTGCCGAACAGCCCAAGAAGCTTCTTCTAGAGTCTGATTCCCGGGTAGGTGGGGTTGCTTACTGCAGTATTCCGCCCTGGAACGACTGCATAGACCCTGACCTTTATGGGCAGCGTAGTACCAAAGTAAACTTCCTATTTGAAAAACGGTATTGACTCGACTCCGCGAAAAGTATTCGCAGCATCGTCTTCCCGATGTCTGTGTCTTTGGATTGCTCCAAAGTGCAACCAGAATTATTGTTCGAATACCAGGTGACTGCTACAGTCTCACGATATTCGACAAAGTTGGGAGGTTTACTTCTCAAACATAGACATCTAACTTACTGTTTGTAGTCGAGTGCGAAGTGTTTGTTCGTGAGTTGTAAAGGACACCCGATTTCCTTAAGGCGAGTCTCTACAGAGGCTTTTGTGCACGGTGAGCCTTCGGCTGCTTCAGGGAGCGCAACTTCTTTTTCCAGGCTGTTACTTGACTTCGCTTTCTCTTTCGCCTGGCCGCCGACGCCTTCAGACACATCACCGTCAGATTCAACGGAGGGCGTGTTTTCTGGACCGCTCGGGATGGCCTCTTCTGCTGCTCCGCGCGCAATTTCTTGACTCATTTTGATTTTCTCATACGCCGTCGGGCCGAGGTCAATGTCATAATCGTTGAGTTTGCCATCAGACCCAATCCCCGACAGCGCGTCCGCTTTGGCATCCAGATTGTTGATATCTACGCACATACAGGAGAAAGATGGGAACACAAGATGTATACAAGAAGAGCACTGAAAACCGCCATGACGCCGTTGGCTGCGGCCACAAATGAACTTTGGCGGAGCAGCGTGGCGCTTGCCGAAGAAGGCAACAAAGCTTGGCCCAAGCACGGACCAGGGTTTGAGATTGCTCAAAGGCTGAACCTCCCGGCACTCCTTTCCGAATGCCTGCCGTATCTCACTTATTTGCAAAGAAAAGACGCACTGTTGGTTTTGCCCCAAGCAAATAGAGAAGATAGTACGTTTCCCAGCATGTACAAAACGTAGATTTTCATCCGTTGTATTGCAAAGAGAGTCTGTTTCGCCAACAAAGCTGGGATCCTCACCAACGTGACCCTTTACAACATGATCCACATGTGGATTTCAAAGTGTCTTTCAGCTGCTTGCCGAAACGATCGACAGGCGACACGTTCATCAGAAGAGAGATTTGCATTGGGCACCAACTTGCGGCCGAGCGAGACGAATTTCACAACCACTCCGATCTGTGATATACGTTAGGCAGCGACTTTCACAGAGTCCTGTTCTGATGTGACCTCTGGATTTCGGCTTGGAAACGGACACTGAGTTTTTCAAGCTTGATGGCTCGGGGGGCTTCACCGTTGTGGCCAGTGGGAGCATTGCCTAATGCACAGCACTGCGTATTCATTGTACAACTTCACTCAGGATGAGAATTTCGCAACTATTCGAAAGAAACCAAGCGTCTCAGCGCGATGCCAGTTCCCTGGGATTTCAAGTGCCTTCCTTATAATCTCGACGAGGGACAACCCCACAGGGGCACCACGATCGTCGAGTAGAAACAGTGACGCTCGTAAATCCCTACCTTGGCTGCCATCTTCCGTTGGCAAGCTTCGCGATGGAAAGGCAGAGACATCATTGGGAGGTGTAGTTTCTGTGCCTGCGTCTGACGCGGGCAACACGGGACCCGGCAAAGCTGTCACATCCGCGTCTGCCGGATCTCCACCCGAACCGGCGGTACCGCGAATGCCTCCAGCCGTGCGATATGCATCGTCGGCCAATCCGGAGAGTTCTAGATCATCGCCGTCTTCGAGGAGATCGTCTTCGGGGGAATCGTAAGGTTCGGACGTCTCAAGGAAGATCCGCGCGGAAGGACTCAATGAAGGTGATTCTAAATGTCCGCTGGAGTGCCGGAGGCGCGACCGCGGTGGAAGCGCTTGGACAGGCAAAGGCAACCCAGGCGTGAGGGACGAAAGACACAGAAAGAAAGGTAGGGCAGACAGAGTAAAAAACAGCAGGGCCTGTCGAGAGACATGTGACGACAGACAAAGGCGGAACGAACGGGAAGATCCCGGCGGGACCATGGCGTCGGGAGCCAGATAGCGAAACGAGCGACTGGGAATGGAGGCGGCCCTACTGGGGCTCGAGAGCCGCCCGCACAGCCTGACTATCATTTTCCTTGCAAGACCGGCAGGGAAAATGGGAATTGACTGGACATTTTTGGAAGAAAAGAGACCGACACTCAGCACTCCACGTCGAGAACAAGTTTGGCAACAATCAGAGTCCCGCGGCGTCCTGTGGCAACAGCGGCCTCATGGCTCGAGCTGTCCAGACACTGCAGGGACCGGGAAATCGCCTCCGATTTGAGCAGATAACTTTTTCTCTGACCAACACTTCACACGAAAAAAATCGGTGGCACAATCGCCGTGAATCTCCAATGAGCAGTCGTGCCGTCGTCTCGCCCTCAACAGGGTTAGCGAGCTAGTTGAGCGAAGGCTTTACCACGTGGCGCGTGCCGTGTCTTGAAAAACAAGATCCGCTGGGCATGCAAGGCACCACGCGCTGCCCAGTTGCGGTTTATGCTTGCATTCATCCTTGAGAGCAGACTTGTGTTCCAAAGAGTCATCCTGACATAAAACTCCTCGATTGTAAAGGGGACAGAAGGAGCGTCAGAGACTCGGTAGACGTGTTTTTGGCGGCAGCGTTTATGCTGCTCAACCAGCCAGTGTGGAGTGACCTTTTCGCGTTCTCTGCTGTCGACACCGCGCTCTGTCGACAGAGGTTGTGAATTTCTGACAAAAAAACACGAACCTCTGGAAACACAATGCTAGACCATGACACTTAAAAAACCCAATTCGTGCTGCGTAATAAATCCAGCTACCGACCTGTTAACGACATCCGGAGCTTCAGCCCTGTTCAATCACAGTGGAGGCAGCTGCGGCGCGGATAGGGTTACCACGGGTTTTGCTTGTCAGAAGAGAGTCCCCCCGTGAAGCCGCTATCATCTATGGAACTGTCTCACATACTTGAGAAAAGGTTCTAATGTTCCGCCATACACCTTTTCCCTCACACGATGAAACCATGCGGTTCAAGCTTACTGAAGTTGTGCGCTATAGCGGATTTCATGGTACAGCACGGTCGCAGTCCGAGAGAAGCCCGGACCCCTGACAGGAACCGATGCTCTTGAACCCTTTTTTGTCTGCCATAAGTAGCTGCTTTCATTTGTGGCACTTGTTTCACTTTCGGGTTTCGTTTGGCTGGCAAACCGGACTTGCATGCCGGAAATGGTTTTGTGTGCCTCCAACATATTTCTGCTCGACCGAACGCCACACGATGTTGTGGAACTTACTCTGCGTCAAGGTCACGCGACAGGAAGTATCGCTCACTAGATGCTCGGAGTTCCCGGGGTGCATCTTCTTGAGTCAAGAGCTGTAACGTATATCTTACACTACTGCGTATCACTGTTCCTCGATCGAGCGGACTCTACCGGCATTGATATTCTGACTACTGACGAATAGCCAAAAACTACGCTTAAGCCCACTGATTTCTGCACTATTTATTTAGAGTCATTTAGCCAGATGTTAGTACTTACCAAGTACGGATGTCCTGCAGCGAAAACCATAAAGGTTTCAGAATCACTGAGATTTTCTGTGGAGGTGAATAACCGCACTGCGCTGTCCCTGCCGCGAAGACGGGCCTGTGTCGTGCTGCTGAAAGGGTGCGTGAATCGCAGGAAGGGCACTTCACCCTTTCAGCGATTTTTCTTCTGTGATTCATCTTCAGGGATGTGCGTTTCGTGAAACCTTAAAGCGCTAGAAATTGGCTGCTATGATGTTTTCCGTGAACAGAACCGCCGGAGCTCGCCCCGACGGGCACTGACCAGCCGGTGGAAAACTTGAATCCGTGTCTAGACTGTCCGGCCGGCCACAATCAGTGCTATACGATTAACCATCTCGGCGGTTTGTGTTTCGAAAAGAACGGGCACCTCGGTTTCCCTGCTACTCAGGGACCAAGACAGCAACAGAGGAAACTTGAACCTTGGAACGCAGGTGTCCGATGCCCATGTCCACCGATGTTTTTTCCCTCCGAGTGACCTGCAACTTGAGGGATAGAGGCACTTTTGTAGGGATTTTCTTCTCCAGTTCATTGAATGCCTATGTTAAGGTCTCAGGACGCTCCACCTGAAGGGTGTAACGAGGGAAACTGCAGCGGAACGACTCGGGATTTTAAACGAGAGAATGGCGTTAGCCAGGAACTTTTTCGAGGGGGGTGGGTGAACGGGCTAGACATTTGCCTGCACATCCACGCCATTCTCTTGTTCTGACGAGAATTGAGCCTTTCTCCACGTTCCAGAGTATCGGTTATTTGTTGGGATCTTGAAAAAAGCTCGGAACGTCATAAAGCGCTGAGCCAACTCAACAGGGTTTCGAGGCCCGGAAGAAATTCGCCGCAGGACCCGAACGTTACGCCAAGGCAGGGGAGAGATAACAATACGTCGGCGAGTTATGCTTCTCGTTTCGTTTCCCACAATAGGAGACTCCAGGAAACCTTTTGCGGGGGAATATCCTTTTTCTGGCTGCAATTTCGCGGAGTACAGCACACTCAAAACGATCGAGTTCTTCAGACACCGTAAGTGCGCGTGATCTGAGCCAGCAAGAAGCCACCTTGCATGCGCGCTAGCGGCGTTTTGTTGGTCGGTTTTTTCACGCTTTGCTTCACATGGTCTGAAGTTTCCCAATAAACTTCGTGTTTGGTACTCTTTCCGCTCAATTTTCTCCGCCAATCGTCTCTTTCCTTCGGCGGGCTTTTGCGGACCCAGTGAGTCGCCGCCGCCGCCGCGTACGGGCAGAGCTCGCTCAGTAGGAACTGCGCGTTTCCGATTGGACGAAAAACAAGCGAACGCATCTGTGGATCTACACATCCACGTTTATTGAACACATATTTGTCTATTCGGATGCGGACATGCAGATGTGTACGAGGCGGACGGACGTGGCCTCTCTGCAATCCACTCTGCGCGGCTGTTTCTGAGACGACCTGGGTGTCTGCTAAGGCGTTTCCTTGATCCAGGACCGAAAGAAGCGCGTCCCCAGGGCGCTTTCTCTCTCGCTTCGTTTTCCTCTTTCTGCCGTTCGCGCTGCTTTACTTAAGAGCGGCGCCTTCTCCGACCCTTGCCTTTCCGCGCGATTCACCGGAGACAAAAAGGCGGCTTCTCGCTGATGTGGAAAAACTCTGTTTATAGTCGTTCTCTTGAGTACGCTTCCCGACGCCCTCGGACCTACCCCGCTTCTCCGCATTCGGACTTTTTACGGAAGGCTTCCTCTCTGCACAGCCTTCACTCGCTCCCTCGTGATGCTCCGACTGCTCGTTCGTACTCACAATAACGTGAGACGCTGTGTGGGCCATTGTTCCTCTCTCTCGGCTTTTCCTTTGGTTGTGCTTTCCATACACTGTGAAACTTGATGCCCCTCGTGCCCGTGAGTCTGCTCTACGATTCAGCCTCTCTTTTGCTCTTTTCTTCTTCGTCCGCTGTCGTCTCCTGCCGGGGTTTCGTCCGCGCGCAGTCCGTCTGGTTCCTCAAATGGACGCACACTTGCCAAGACCTTTATGCGGGCCTAAAAAGCTGGGCTGTGCAACAGACATACCCGTTCTTAGACGCCCGTACACCGTTTGATACACACCCTCACATATACATGTGGAGACGTAAGACATAGATATACATGGCGAGGGCTCGCTGTGTACATACCAGAGATTCTACAGAGCGTGGTATCTCTTCAAGTTAACGCCCCCACACGCGCTTGGCGGTCCAGTCTCCACTCTTGTCCCGCAAAAATCCTCACGGCCGGCAGGGCTGTTCTGCCGGCTCCTGTCTCAATGGCTTCTTTTCCGGAAGATGGCAGCGAAGGTGGAGGCGGAACTGTCGGGGACAGGACCCGGTCGCTCAATGTTCCAGGTCAAGGCAGAAATGACGGAGGCAGGTAAGCTAACTTTGATCCTGGCTTCGCTCTTCCTCTCCATTCCTTCTGAATCTTGGTACTCGTCCCCTCACCGCCCCAGTGCCCATCGACTCCTTTCATCACTCGAGTTGCGGATCTCTTCACTGACACTACACACACATCGATATACATATGTTCACACATACACTTGTATTTGTATACTTATGTGTATGTACATATAGCCACCCCGAAAAACTTACACCTCTCTGTATCGTTGCGTACATGTGAATTCTTTATGGGTTTTTGTTGTGTTTCCTTGGTCTCTCCTTCGGCGTTTGTCCTGGCGTTCGGGTGTTTTCTGCGGCTTCTCGACACGAGGCCAAAAGGCCTTGCGAGAAGCCGAGCCTGTCCGGTGCTGCGCGCCTGACGCGCGTCGCTCCTTTGTCTCTTCTTTTGCGCTGTTTCAGGATGCCTCCGAGCGGAGCATCCACGCCTCAGCCGCTGTCGTCTTGCGCCCCAACTAGCCAGGCGACTTCGCCGCCCTGCCCGCGGAGTCCCCTCGCGTCTTCGCGCTCCTCGCCTCGCAGCGCTCGCAGTGCTCGCCCGTTCGAAGAGGCTTCGCCGACCTTGACGCCCCGACGTGGAGAGGCTGACGCGTACCAAAGCGGCTTTCTCGCCAGTCCCTCCTCGTCGTTTTCTTCCTCGCGTCCCCTGGCTGTGAGTGCGGAGACCGGGGCCGGGCTCGAGAGGGCAGAGACAGCGCGGGCGAGCGCCGGAGCGGGTTTGGGCGGGGCGCCGCATGCACGCCCAGAGACGCAGAGGGACCGTCCGGAGACAGGCACCGCAGAGGCGGAAGCTGAGAAAGGCTGCGGCTTCGACGACGCAGCGGTGTATGTCATTTATCCGCCGGATCTCTTCGCAGCAGGCATCATTCCCCGGCCTCGGAGAGCTTCCCGAGATGCCGCCCAACACCGAGGCAAGCGCCGTGAGGCCGCCGCGTTGCCGGAGGCGCCCGGACGCGCCGAGAACCAGGGACACAGAGACTCTCTGGGGCCTCGCAGCTCACCAGGCGAGGACGTTTTCGACGCCGACGAAGCGAATGAGGTCCTCGCAGTGTGCAAATATCTCCTCGCGGCTGGCCGACTGCCGGACGTGCCAGAGTGGAGACCGCAGCAAGTCTTGCAAGGCCAGCTGCTTCAGCTGGCGGCCATTGTCCTTCCCACAGAGGCTGTTCTCCAGGCGGGCCCCGTCGCGCTCGAAGAATGGATTCGCAAATTCTCTTCGCTCTCTGCCACCGTCGACCTGGTCTCAGCTGACGCCAGAGGAACGCCCGGCAAGGTGAGGCGTAGGAAAATCACCGAGCATTCCGCATATCTGCTACAGTTACATCTTTCTCCCGTCTCTGTGTTTGTGCGTGGAGAGAGACGTTGACCGGCCATCATCTCCATATATATATATATATACGTTTATGTGTACTTATCTGTAAATATGTAGAGACTGCGAAATAAGTGACTCGATTTTTTGGGACCTAGGGTCTCCGTGTTTTGTTCTGGGAGTATCGCGTTCTTTTTGTCCCCTTTTTTCTTTCGTCGTTCACTGTGTGTGTGTGTGTGTGCGCCGGTTCCGTTCTCGTTCTTCTTCTCTACTCCCTTCTCGGTGTTTCCGGGAGCATCGCCCCCATCCCATCCGGTCCGCGCGCACGCGCCGCATTCTTTTCTCGGCTCGTTTCCTTCCCGCACTGTCTCCAAAAAGCCTCCAGTCTCCTCGCGGTCTCTTCTTGTCGCGACAAAAACACTTTCCTCAGCCAGGCAAGTCGAAGCCTTCCGCGCTCTCTTGCCAGTTCTGGGAGGCACAGGCGTTCCCGATCGACACTCAGGAGTCCGCGAGCGTCGAGGTCACGCCGTACACCTACGAAGCAGTTGCATGCGCGGCGCATGCGCCCGCAGGAGAGAAGAAAGAGGCGCCGCTTGGGCCCCGTTCTTTTTACGGCGAGGCCGCAGAGACGCAGCATCGGCGGGTCTTTGACGAGGCAGAGACGCAGGCAGCACTCGCGGCGTCGGGTCGCCACGGCGGCCTTGAAGCAGCGAGGGAAGGGACTGGAGCTGAAGAAGGGACGCGAAGAGATGACGGGGAAGATTCACGAGAAGGCGCCGTCACGCGGATCGACACGGCCATGCTCGGGAAAGCAGGGATTTCTGAGGATGTCCTCAGACAAGTTCGCTCCGAGAGATTCTGTTTCATCGTCGACATTCGAATCCCGATGAGTAAGCGGCGGAGAGACGCACATGGGAGAAGGCAGGGACACCCGGGGAAGGTGCGAAGGGGGGAGCAGAGTCCCAGCGGATAGAAAACGCCGCCGCGACTGACAAACGAGCGAGGGCAAGAAAAGAAGGGACCGAGAGAGGAAGAACAGCTCAAGAGGACGCGAGACGAAAACCGTGAGAAGGCCACAACAGCGATTGTTACACCAGGGGCGGGGGAAACGGAGCGGCACTATCGAGTTCAAGGTAAATTGCGGAAGAGGACCACAAGGAAAACTCGTATGCGTTTTCGTCTTTCGCTGAAACGCCACGAGGACGAAACAGGATGGGTCTTTGCGCTTTTATCTCCCTAAAGTGGTGATGGTTTTTGGGCCGAGAGCGTGAGAGCTGAGTCTCGCCAGGTCCCCGCTTTCCTTTCTTCGGACACTTTGACATCTTTCTCGTTCTCCTCTTCGTTCTGCACTTCTGTCTACACGTGCTGTGGGGCCCTCCTCCCTTTTTTTCTCTCTCTTCACTGGTTACTGGTCACCGCTCCCGCTTCACCCGCGGCGCTGGTCCGCAGTTGTGTTGTTCCGTCGATGTTCACTTCTTCTTCTCCTTCTCCTTCTTCTTCGTCTTGCTTCGCGTCTCTCGCGCGCGTGTCCGTTCCTGTGTCTCCACCTTGTCTTTCTTTCTCTCGTTTGCTTCTCTGTTGTCTACAGCTGTCAATCCCCAGTATCTTGGGAAGCTGCTGCTCCTCGAGTTGGCCTTCGCCGTCACGCCGGTCGACTCGTCGCCTCTCTCTCCCATCGACGCCATGCGGGAATCCATTCAAATCCCCTTCAGCACTTGGGCTGCCGCACACGGTCGGTCGCATGCCCTACACACCCACACGCATTTGTCGAATCTCCACTCTTGAGGCGGCCTGAGGACACTCATCGTTTTCCCTGCTCTCTCTCTCTCCACCGTTTTCCTCCTCGGCTCGTGTTGCCCCTCAGTTTTGCCAAAGACCTGCAGTTGTGTCTTTCCGATCCCGCGTTGCCGCCTTTTTGTCTCTCTCCTCTCTGGCTGTTTCAGGGCTGAGCGCGGCCTCCACGGTGTCTCTCCAGAGCGACTTGGCAGCTCCTACGCTCGACTTGCTGAGTGTCCCGTTCTCGTCCTCCTTGACGGGCGCGCGCTTCGGAGCGTTTTCGGCGAGGGACCTGCGAGGCCCGGGGACGGCAGCGTGGTGGGCGCCTCCACTCGGTGCGGAGGAACAGCCGCTGCGCGACGACGGCCTTGGCGACCGCCTTGGGAGGACGACGGAGATCCTTGTCCAGTCGCTCTCTTCTCTCGCTATCGGGGTGAGGCCAACGAAAAGTGACGCAAAAACAGAGATTCCGGCCTGGAAGCCAGAGAGGCTGCGCGTCGACGAGGGAGAGACACGTCGACAGGCCTCGGGCGAAGGAGAAAAGAGACAGGAAAGCAGCGAATCCTCACGAAAAGCAGTGCTCTGCTTGCGCCTTGTGCCTCCAGGCTTCCGCCGCGCGAACAAAAATGCAGAGTGCAGTCGTCGAGCACCGCGCGCTCTGCCCGCTGAGCGTCCGTCGGCCTCTTCAGGTCACAACGGCCCTCATGGATTCCTTCATGTACGTCCAGATCGAGAACACGACGGGTAAGCGCATTTCTCCTCCCTCACCGGCGTCACGCCTCGAAGAAGCCGTCCTAGACTTGCACGTTCCTCTGGTGGAGTTTATCCACGAAAAACCGATGGACAGGCAACGTGTGGCATTCGCCCGTCGTCTCCTCTTCCTCTTCTCTTGTTTCTTCGTCTTTTCTCTCTTCGTCGCCTCTTCTCTTCCCGTGTCTTCTCTTCTTCGTCTCTTCTTCTCTCGGTCCGTGCTGCTGTCTGTGTCCTTCCTTTCCTCTCGTTACGGACCGTTCACCCCTTTGTTTTGACGGTGGCACAACCGGATCTCCCTGGTAGACGAGAAGGACAAAAACTCGACAGCGTTCGCACTCAGCGGCTCACATGTAGATGTACGTGCACCTACCTCCGGTTGCTTACAAATGTGTAACTGTAGCTACATCTTCTATTTCCACAACGAACTAGGCCTTGCTCCCTTCTGCTTTTTTTGCAATTATTCATGTATATACATGCGTATCCATGTGTGTAGGTATATGAGTAGCTAAGTATGTATGCATTTATCTATACCTATAAATCTATATCTGTCCATATACCCATATGTTGAGGAACTGGTTGTATTTATGTACACTTGACATCGGCGTGTATATATTTCAGAGTGAAGTTTAAGCAGAGAACCTTTACTTTATCCCTAGAGGGGACGAGTGTCTCTCTGTGTCTTCATGTGTCCACACTGGAAGCTTTCCTCAGTTTTTTTTGGAAGCCGTACTTGACGTGTTTGAGTTTCACCGCGTCAGCATACTTGCGTATCTCTGCGTGGCTTTTGATTCGCCGAGCAAGTTCCTAAACAGCCTCCGGTCTCCGGGGTTTCATGTTTCGTCTCTTTCACAGAAGACGTCCCTCTGACGATTGAAAATGTTATTCTGCGAAGTGTGAATTCTCACGCCCAGGTACGCCCGCCGCTTCGCGACGCACCGACACCGAGAAGATACACAGCGGACTTGTGAAAAAAAGGGGAGAGACAGCCATGGAGAGATGGATACACAGTCTCAGACCACAAAATACATATCAATAGGCATCTGGACCTCTCCAAGCCCATTTACATATATATATATATACGTACGTTCAAATCGACCTATTTCGGTCCCAATCTCTCTCTCTGTATATATATATATATATGCCTGTGTTGTGCTTTTTTGGTAGGGAGAACTGCCTGTGACTCTTCAAGCTGGAGAGCAGTACAGCGTCTTGTTGCGTCTCGATGATTCCTTCCTGTCTCACCAAGCGCCGCGTTGGGAGTCTTCTCGCGAAGGTGCCGACGGAGGGCGGGGTCAGCGGGCGGGGACTCTGGGAAGAAGAGACAGCCGCTACGGCCCGTCGGGGAAAACGGTGTTGCCGCTCTGTCTCAAATGGTAAAGTGGAAGGCAAATGCCAAAAAAAGATGCGTTTCCACACACACACACACACTGACGTGAAACGCCACCTGAGGACCGCGGATTCACGTCTCTGTCTCCATTTCCGGAAGTCAGCCTTCGTACACTCCTCTTGAGTAATTTTCTCTCCATGTGCCTCCCCATTCACCTCGATCTGTCTATTCACCCATCTGTCTATATCTATATCTGTATGTGCACAGACGTGTTCAGCTCTATATACACGCATAATAACTATAGAGGGCGATAGGCACCAACGCACACTTCGTACATACCGTTATCTGTACATGTTGATACACAAGTATATACATATACATACATCATGTACATATATATATATATATATATGTATATAAAGGTAGAGATAGATAGATAGAGATAGATCGGTATAGATAGATAGGTGTGGATAGATAGGTATAGATAGATAGGTCTAGATAGACATACACGCGTATTTTGTGGCCTAGATATATGCATATATATTCATGCATATACCTGTGTACATACACGGATCCTGCGAGTGCATTCGACGTACGGTTCCTCGCTGTTTGTTCTCTTTTCTCTGGTTTCTGAGTGGCTTCTCGCGTTTTTCTCCCACGTCCACCTAGAGTTGGAGAGACTTCTGTGTCTGTTCAGGAGCATCAAAGACTCGTCGGGCCCCGCCGTGTGGTCGCAGTTTGGCGCAGAGTGTCAGCTGTCGACGCGCACGCCGCTGCAAGTGACGCTGAGCTGCGTCACGGAGCCTGGTCTCCAAAGGCTCGTCACGGCCGTCCTTTCCGTGGTGAATAGCGAGAGTTTCGAGGTTGACTTGCTTGCGCTTCTCCCTCGCGATGTCCACTACCAACATCACACGCAAAGCGTCTACCAGGCGGCCGGAGGGGCCGGAGACAGTCGCGCCGAACGCGAAGAAGGCGCCGCCGATGAACCTCCCGCACTCATTCCTCTCAGCTCCAAAAAGGATCTCGGGCAAGTTTTTACACGCACGCCTCTGTGCAGAGCGACGCTTATCTCTACACACGCCCACTGCTCCCGATTTACATTTGGAATGTTCATGCTTTTGCAGACAGATGCCCTGGGTCTTTGCACGCCTGTCGTTGTCTATGTCTATTTCTGTCTATCTATCTATCTATCTATCTATCTATCTATCTATCTATCTATCTATCTATCTATCTATCTATCTATCTATCTATCTATCTATCTATCTATCTATCTATCTATCTATCTATCTATCTATCTATCTATCTATCTATCTATCTATCTATCTATCTATCTATCTATCTATCACATCTGTATCTATCTACCCATTTATCTGCGTGTATCTATCTATGCTGTGCATCACAATGCATCTGCAAGGCAGAAAAGCAGAGACGACACATCTGAATAATCATTCGTTTGTCTTCTCGCATGTGCATGCATATGTATTTATATAGAGGGTGATCAATGTAGGTGTATCCGAATAAGTCCTGGTTTCGATGTGTGTGCGTCGTGTCTGGGTGTGTGTAAGCTCTTCGGCGGGTTTCTGTTCTAAATCGGCTGGGGATTTCTTTCTTTTTTTCAATGCAGACGCATTGCGCCCGGAGGCAGTCAGTCCGTGTATCTTCAGTTTCTCGCGACGCGAAGTGGGATGCATGCTCTTCCTCCCATTTTGCTCCTGGACAGAAGGAACAATCGAAAGATACTCGCCAGAGGCGGGCAAGTCATTGTTGCTCAGTAAAAACCCCTTCAATCTGGTCGTCGTACTCTTTTCCTTCTCTTCTCTCCTCTTTTTCCTCGTCGTCTACGCTTGCTCCTCCTCCTGTCTCCGCTCTATTTTCCCCTTCATCTTTCTCTCCGCGTTTTCCTTTCTCTTCCTAGTTCTCCCCGCCTTTTCCTTTCCTTCATCTTCGTTTTGTTTTTGAGATTCGCGCGCCGTAGCGCCCCCTGAGTGGAACGGCGCGAGGCCGTGAAGGCTCGCCTCTGCAGCGTGATCGCCTTTTCACTCTCTTTGAGCAAGGAAGCGAACCGTTCCCTTGGAGGAGTCTCTGACCCTCTCTCCGTTTTACAGAGGAGCCGCATGCAGGCGACTGGCAAAGATCGGCCAAGGCCGCTCCCGACGGAAGGGCATTTTTGTGAGAAAACGTGGCCTGCAGGAGCGCCTCTTGCGAGAGGTTTTGGTGCATCCAGGAGGCGTTTCCGGTGCCGTCCGTCTCGCTGCTCTCTTGCTTCTTCCACATGCCTTGCTGTCCGGTGTGGGTGGAAAATGGTTAATCGAACTTTTGTGTAAGGAAATTTCCACGCTCCGCCAGGTGCCGGGGCCTTGCCGACCCAGAAACGAACGACTCCCCCCGGAGACCAAAGGAGACACAGTTCAGAGTCTCCGTTGATAGCGCCTGTCCCCTCTCCTTTCTTTTGTCTCTTCCTTGGCTTTCTGATTCTCTCCTCTCTTGAAAAGCGAGTGACCTTGGTTCTCTCTTCCCCTCCCTCTGCGCCTCTCTGTTCTGAAATTCCAGTTTCCTCGCCTTCTGCTTTCCAGGATCGAATCCACCTGTCCTTCTCTGGACGGCGTCGATTCAGTTCTCGTCCCATCGGTGCTTCTACGAACTGCCTCCATCTGTCTGTATTAATCTGTCTATCTGTATCCATATCCATCTCTCCCCCTATTTCTCTGAATCTATATCCAAATCTATATGTATTGTCACCCTTCAGTCGATGCTTCTCCGCGCAAAAATGCATACTTTGTGAGGCCTTTCGCCCGGAGGTTGTTCTGCGGCACTCCAGTTCGAGCAGCCTAGAGAAAGCTCCTCTGTTTCACCTAACTCGTGGTCTGGAGAAAGCAGGAAAAACGGGGACACTGCAGCAAAAACCTGACGTTCGACTGGGGCGCCAGAGCCACGACTCCCCTAGGTCTGTTTTTGTCTAGGCGGGCATGCGCATTAGAAACCGACCACTGATGGGGATCCTGAAGAACCTTTCCGGACCCAAGCTCTCTCTTGTGCTTTTCAAGACCAAGCAGTGGACAGTGCAGAAAGTTTATATATGTAAAAATCCAACTGTTGTAGACAAGCTGGACGAATATCAGATTCAGGCGGCCTCCCGCCGCATGTGGGTCTAGTCGAAATGCACGAATTCTTGGTGGTATGGCATCTGTTTCGAAACTGGATGAAGGCTTTCGAAGTGGACCCGATGTTTTTTCTCCGCGTCCTTTTGGAGACACCAGGTGTCTCCGAAGCGAGAAATGCTTTCCATATAAAGGCCGCGACGTTGAAAATGCGAAGCGTTTGAAAGGCCACACTGTACCATCTCAAACGCAAAAACAGCTGGAACCTCGCTACAAACAAGCCGAGAGAACAGGCACGAAGCGGGGTGACAAAAGCAAATACAGGCGACAAGAAACAAAGAGACAAGAAAATGTAGGACGCGTCCACTTCCTTCCCACACACACACACACACAAGGGAGATGCAGAAAGTTGAGAACGTGTAGAAAAAAACGAGCTCTCCCTGTCCCCTGTGGAGCGTTCTCTCTCCTCGGCCATTTGCTTCACAGGGAAGAGAAGGCCTTCTTTGTTCTCAAGAGAAAAGAACGCGCTTTCTACTTTAAAAGAAAAACGAAAGTCCTTCCATACCTGTCAGTGAAACCCGTCTCCCTAACTGTCCGTTTTCCGTTCTCCGTTGTATTCTCTCACCTTCCCGTTCCTTTCCTTCCAAATGCTAAAGGTGAGGACACCCATCTCCTTGCGCTGCCCTAGAACCGCGATTTTCCAAACTGCCGTTCCCTTCTCTCGTCCCACCTCTCCCTTTTCTCCTCTTCTGGCTGTTCTGCGACGCCCTCTACCTCACGAAGCTCCTCTCCCTCCCTTTCGCGAGGCTCGCGTCTGTCACCGCCTCGTTCGCCCTCGCCCCCGAGTATCCCGGATTTCCCGTCCTCACCGCCTTTGCCTCTCTTTCGACCGTTCCTCAATCGTCTTCTCCCGATGACGTCCACCGTTCTACACCAGTTCTCTCTGAGACAGCCCCGCGCTGCCCGCCTCTCTGCCGCGTTTTCTGCGTCTCCCTTCTCGCCGCTTTTCCTGTTCCGGTCTCCCAAATCTCTCTTTCTTTCAGGTTCGCAGTCCGGAGGGATCTGTACCTCTTCGCCTACCCTCTGGTTTCGCGCGCTTCCGCTGCTTCTTTTGTCTCGTAGAGTGCAAGCAAGGTGTGCGTCCGAACGGAAAGGCCTGGGGTGTACGTACAGCTGCGCTGGGCCCAGTTTGGCCCCGGCTCCTCGAGCTGGAACCGCCCGCCGCTCAGACGAAAGCGGAGCACGTGCCGCAGAATGCATCTGCGGAAAGCGACGCCGCGCGAAGAGTTGAGAATGTCTGAGAAGCCGTCTCGCGAGATGAGACAGCCTCGCTGGTGCTCCGTGACCGTGAGGGCCAGCAGATCGTCGTAGCAGCACGAAAACGTGGTCTCGACGCAACACCCCGAATCGAACGAGCATTGTGGAAACCGACTCGGCGCGAGAACCAGAAATCCCTTCTTCTCCAAACGCAGCACTGCATCTGACCCCACCATCACTGCGCGACGATGCCGCCAAAAAGAAGAACGCCCCTCAGATGAAGAGGTGGAGACAGATTTGAAATTGCAGAAGGGGCAAGCTGACACTGGAAACTTCCCGAGGTCGCGAGGCGGTTCGTGCACGTGGCTGTGCCTCCGGCTCACGCGGCCCAGGCGCTCTGCGCTGGACCCTGACCGCTGCAGCGCGTCTCTTCTGTCTCCGGTCTCCTGTCTCCTTCCTCGGGACTCCGCCACTGCGATTCCCACTGACTGAGAGCGCCGAAGGGCCGAGGACGCCGAGCCAGCTCCGGTCTCGTGGCCCCCGGCCTGCCGGGAAGCCGAGGTCGCAGCCGAGCCGCCGAGTCGTTCTTTCTTTCTCCGTCGAGCAAGGACGGCCAAGTTGCGCGCCTCCTTGAGCCGCCAGGCGGGCAGAACCACACAAATGGAGGCTGCTTTCGCCTGCAGGAAGAAATCGACGGCTTCTTCGAGGAGCCAGCCGTCGAAAGACAGCTCGGCGTTCCCGAGAGGCCGTCCACAGGCTTCGCAACGGAACCTGTCTTGTGAAGTCTCGGCTCGCGAGCGCAGAGAGGCCGCAAAGAGCCGCGCTGGGCAACTGCGTCTTCGCGCACTCACCTCCACCGTCGCAACGTTGACACCGTCCAGCACCAGCGGCCGGAAACGAAAACCCGGTGGGGGCGCCGGCCGAACTGCGCTGAAGAGCCAAGAGGACGGCACGCGCCGAAGCAAGACCTCATCAAACGAAGAAACGGAAGCGAGAGCAGACGAGACAGAAGAGGAAGAAGAAGAGGAAGAAGAAGAGAAAGAAGAAGAGAAAGACGAAGAGAAAGAGGAGGAGGAAGAGGAGGAAGTACGCAAGAGATTCGTGTAGTGGCACGTTTTGCCGCAGAGGGTCTCTAGAGGCTTTGGTTGTCTGGTGTGGCTGTCGATGTGTTCCTCAGGAGGGAGACTTGTGGACAGAGAAGCACGAGACGAAGACCGAACGGTAGAAGCTGGAGCGAGAGACGGAACCTGACAAGAACTGAAATCTTCGGGAGGAGACGTAAGAAGACGTCTGCGGAAACGCAACTGGAGATTCCGCCAAAAGGCCAGCATAGATACCTCGCCTGTGCTCGCCGTGTCTTTTCTTTCTGCATCGTCTGAAGGCGCAAAAAAGAGAAGCAGGTCAGGTGAGAGAGCAGAAGATGCCGGAGCCGAAGGGGGGAAGGGTGTCGAAGGCGGCGGCGCCGAACGAGAAGACGGGACAGAAGCGGAATGGGAGATTTCCCGTGCACCATTTCTGCTGCGACGTCGGGAGCGGGGGGCGGCTTGGGCCTCCAGCTGGCCCCGCTCTGGAGGTGTGGGGAAATACCCAGGAGGAAACCTGCCGGGATGCATTCCGCCTTGGTGTCCGTTGTGTTGCTCCTTTCTGCGGTCCCTCAGCTCCTCTCTTTCTTTCCGGTTCTTTCGCCCTCGTCGTCGCTTGGACACGTACAGCTGAAACGGACTTTGCCGTTCTTCTTCTGCAGGCAAGGAGGCAAGAAGCGAGGAGCTCCGCTGGGTCTCAAACCCGCCTCCGCCAGCCGGCGAGGAGGGAGAAAGGGGAGCGGGGAGAGAAGACGAAACGAGCCTCTCGCCTCCATTTTCTCCCTCCTCTGCCGCCGATTCGCCCTCGCTGCCGGGAAGGAAACCAGAAGGGAAGTGAGGAGCGGCAGAGGAATTCGACACCAGGGGAGATGGGGGAGAGACGATTTTTTCGACTGCGGAAACCCAACTGTCTTTCTGGGGTGGGTCGACACCGGCGACAGAACAGTCGCGAGAGTAGGCAAGCACCGCCTCCTTCACCGCTGAGCCTAGGCACGTGTGAATGCCGAGGGCATTCGCGTCGATAGGAGAGGAACGAAACGCACGCTCGCGGAAACAGTGCTCGAGCACGTCTGCCAGAAAATCTTCACAGTGCACCTCGGGCGAAAAAGAGCCACGGGACAAAGAAGGCGAGGCAGAGAGAGAATTGGGAAGCGGCTCAGAGGCACGCCTCAACAAGACGTCGGAGAGGTCAGCGGAAAGCCACCATGTGGGATGACCCAGGGAAGCAGTCGAAGACGTTCTGGCTGCAGACGATTCACATGCGACTGCTGGAGACGAAGGTCTCGCGCCCTCTGCGTTTCTTCCGGGCATTGGGATAGAAGAGCAGAGGAGGGAACGGGACTGCACTCCGGACTCCCACGCTGCGCGAGTGATTGGACACGGAGGAAGCAGGCCTGACAAACAGTGTTTTTCTATGTATTTATTGTTCGACCGAATTCCTCCCTTTCATGCCTGTTCCGGCCGTTTTCTTGCTTCCCTCTGCGGTTCCGTGCGCTTCGCCTCCTCAGTCGCTTTCCACGAGCCGTTCCAGCAACTTGTCCGAGAACCATCTAGAATCTCGAATTCCGACGGTCCAGCGCAAAAAACTCAACCGCCGTTGTACCGCTGCCCAGTCTCTCCGAGGGGAATGTGCCGACGCAGCCGCCTTTCGTCCCTGGTGCTCTGTCGGGTAGAAAAAGGTCTCTGTCCGCAAGCGAGACTCAGGCGAACTACGTGGGTTCTCTCCAACGCCATGATCGCAAAAGCCGTGGTCCTTGGCACACGTGCGGTGTACGTACACTTCGCACACTGGAGATATGTGCAGCGAACTGCGCCGGCTGGGGCACACTGCGGTTTGTCTTGAAATCTGCCAGGTTTGTCGGCGCTTCGACTTACGCACGCGGAGCCGACATGGCCGGTAAATTGCAGCTCTCAGGTGAGCGACGAGCGGATTTTTTCACAGAAGCAAAACGGCTGGCCCCCCTCGGTAAAACCCGTTGCAGGGAACAGGACTGCAATCGCGGTGGTGTCGGGCGGGCCAGAGGCAACTTCCCATGCGATAAACCGATCTTTTTCGACGACAAGAGACAGACCTCCACAAAAGGAGCGTCTTTCGTGATGTCAGGAACACAATATTTGCTGAACGATGGTCACTTTGGATGGAAAGACAAAGGGGGGAGGGTAGAACGCCGCACACGAGAAGGCACTGCAACTCACCGGCGTTGAAGCGGCGGCATGCATGAGCAAAGAATGCAGTGATTTCTACCACCTGTTTTAAGTCGAATCGACGGCAAACCACGCTTTCGCCTTCCGGTTTTTCAGTGATTCCGCAGATGCCGCCACATTTTCTCTGGAAGACCCGGCAGAAATAAAGCTCGGGAAAATCTGATCTGAGAAATGGCATGCCAACTACAATCACAGAAAACACAAGAACGGCAAGCAGCACCGAACCACACAAGAGTTTTCGCGGTCCTGGCAATTCTTTCCAGGCCCAGAACACATGCCCTCTTGTTCCTTCACTCACTACAAGCAAAAGATGCGATTCGTCGGCTCTCTGTTGCAGAATGTCCCGTTAGTGGAGTGGTTGTCCCTTCTATGTCTTCTTCCCTAGAGCGGAAACTGCATTGTGCGGATGCGCTCTCTTTTGGGAGACTTCCTCGATTTCACGCTTTATGTTCGCAGACCCCGCCCGTCAAGACTGTGCCTCAGCAAAACGGCAGCAAGACCTGCTGGCGTCTTGCCTTCCAGAAATTCCGGCACTACACCAAAATAGCCACGTTCATGCCTGCACACAATCTGTTGCCCCAAAAAGTAACACTGACGGACTGAGCCCGCATTCTTAAAGGACTCACGGTTGATGAACGAATACACGGATGCAACCTATATAGATTAGTACAGAGAAGCTACCATATAAACCTAGGAATCCCATTGTATAAAGCGTGACAAGGAGTCCAGCTTCAGGTTTTATCTGAATGGTATTGCGTGCCCCCCGTACAAAGCCGGCATTAGGAACATAAAGATCAGCGCTAGACCGTGTATTCTATTATCGCTTTGGAAGCAGATACTGCGTCATTACGAAGCCTTGTGTCTTTCGGAGCAAGGCAACATGGACATGGCCCGGTGTTAACGCCGCGGAGTTTGTGTCGTTTTCCAGTTGACGGGGACTGGCAAGGACATGTTCTGACGCCACGACAGGAAATGCTGCGGCGAGCTCTTGACGAAAAGCACGCCGAACCATTTTGGATTCAGAGAAATCCATTTAATTCAGTCGCGCAGCCTGCCCTAGTGGCGCTGCCACACATCTGGTAAAAGGATTCTCGGCGGTTGTAGAGAGTGTGAAGGTGCATTCACCATTGTTACACGCTAACTTCTTCCACTGCGCGTGCGATTCGACTCTGTTGGTAAAGCAAATTGGGTCTTGTTCTTTCCCTTTGCGACCGGTTTCAAGCGAACGCTTCCGATACCCAGCCTTTACAACCCACGTTTCCAACGCACGTTCCCGCGGAAGATGGTCTTCCAGGCAAAGGCCAAACAGAGGGAGAGCTCCGCACCCTTCTGAGCACTACATCTCGGACGGATGTCCACAAAGACGGCTGAATAGCAGGCTTACCAAACCGACTGGGTTTGACGCGGAATACAGATAGGGATGTGCACTGCGTTCTCTATCTAGAAATCTGTGCCGAGCGCAGATTTCCTGCAGTTTCTGACTGGCCATGGCTCAGCTGAACCGACAAAGTCAGCCGGTCTACGCATGCAAACGTTTCGCGGGAATTTCTGGCGTTTCACCGTCGTCCGTCCACGAAGCGGGCGATACCGTTCACTCCCCAGATAAAGCGGTGTTGTACGGGAAACCCCTCGAGAGAAGAGCCGAGAAGCCTTCAGGGCTGCGTGCGGAGGCGGACGGACAGAACAGTGTATGGGCTTGACCCAGGGAAAAACGGCCCTCTTCTAGAAGATTCATAATCTTCAAAAAGTCGCCTGGCAAGCAACACCCATCGCATACCTGAGGGTCGCTGGTTTTCCTTGTTACACACGCGCTAAAGAGAGGGATTCCTGATTTCAAACAAAGTTGGAGTGTCTGAAAAAGCTTTCCCTGTGCGATGCCTTTCCTGACCGTTGGTCCGGCAAACCACAATCTCTCCTCACGTTCTAACGCTCATTTCTCTGTCTGATCGGCAGAAAGGAAGGGCTCTCTTCTGGCTCACAAGAGAGGCGCCTCAATTCGCGCGCGAGGGCCCCAGAGTTCCCGCGAGGCGAGACAAAACTCGATTTCCCTCCGGCTGTCGCTCGTTTCTCTCTGGGTCTCGTTCCCTTTTCTTCCTCCGGGCACTCTTTCAGCGTTTTTTGCACGGCGGCAGTCGCGAGAAAAACCCGCTTGTTTCCCCTCTGATCGCGAACGAAAAGTGCCGGGTTCTCAAAACCCGCGAACGCTGCGCGCTGCTCCGTGTCCCCCTCCCGTCTCCTTGTGCCTTTTCGCGGCAGAGACACACAGGCAGCCCCTCGAGGCAAGAAGAGAGAGACAGGAAAACCTTCGCGAGGCGCGGCGTCTTTCGATTTGACGCGTGCCCGACACAAAGAGGGACAGCACTGGAATCGTGTGTCGTCGGGTGCAGTGTATTTGCTTCTTTTCCTCGCTTTTGACGTTCGTGTCTCTTTCCGCGATCTTGCGCCTGCAGATCGGTATCATTTTCGGATTTTTCCCCTCAGAAAAAGAGCAAAGACACCTCCATGGGACGAGTGTCTGCATGACGTCAAGACCGCGCGTAGTCGATTGTCTTTTTGCTCTCTTTCCGTTTTCGCGAAACACTCCCCGTTTTCGCCTTCTCTTTCGTCCGGTCGCCTTTTTCGCCCTCCGCTGGCGCCCCTGTTCACGGCTCTCTCTTTTCCCTGTCTCTCTTTGTCTCCGTCTCCCGCCATGGAGCCCTGTGTCCCCGCTCCGGCCAGACCGGGGCATCTGTGGGCTTCCAAGAGGCGCGTGGCTCTGACGCCTGGTTCGTCCCCCTTCTCCCAAAATCCTCGCCCGTCCTCTCTCTCTCTCTTCGCTCTTCTCTCCGTCTTCTCTCTGTTCTCTCTCGTAGCCTTGCCCCCCCGACCGAACTCGCCGAGCCTCCACCCGGCGTCGGCCATCTCTGTAAGTGCACATTTATGGAGCGTCTCTGTGTCTCTGGCGGAAGTGTAACGGCTCATGGAAAAAGCCGGGGACCTTCGCTTCTCTCCCGTCCTGTCTGTCGGGTTTCCTCATCGCCATACTGTGCCTCTCCCTTTTCTCCCCTCAAACCGGTTGCCTCCACCGCTCAATTCCCCTCTCCCCGTGTCTGCGCTCTTCTTCTCCCTCTCTTCATTCTCTTTCCTCTCCAATGTCTCTTCTTCCTCTCCAGTGTCTCTTCTTCCTCTCCAGTGTCTCTTCTTCCTCTCCAATGTCTCTTCTTCTTTCCTTTCTCTCCTTTCCGTCTCGCTTTTTCCCGGTTCCTCATTTCTTCCTTCTCTGGCCCGTCCCCTTCTTTTGTACTTCCCTTTTCTTCTCCATGGAACTGTAGGTTTCGGCTTTCCTTTGTTCGCAGCTCGAGCCGTCGCCGGAGAGCACTGCCGGCGACTTGCCTTCGGCTGCCTCCTCTCTTTTCACGGAAAAAGAAGCGCCACGGCGAGGCCGCTCCGACGCAAGCAAGCTTGACCAGCAGGAGAGACACCTGGCGCGGGATGCAGCCGGACAGCTCCTCCCGGTATCGGCTTCGTCCCTGTTTGCGGATGAACAGAGAGAAGACGAGAACAGGGAAGCGATGCACGTCGGAGGAGCGAGCGACGTGAGCAGCCGCATAGGCAGGAGCGAACGCGAACAGACTCCCTTCTTCGCATCGGTTTCCCAGCAGCCCTCGGCCTCGCCAACTCACGTCCTCTCCCCAACAACTTCCTCTTCCCTCACGGTGACGCAAAGCGGACGTGCGCGGAAGCAAGAAGGAAACACGTGCACCAGGAACAGTGGAATGTGTCGGGAACAAGACCAAAGAAGCGAGAGGTCGATCCAAAGACATCGACAGTAAGGCCCCGAGCGAGGCACTGCCAGGCCGCCTTCCTTTCCCGTCCATACATTGAACAATAGCGATATCGATATCTGTTTATGTGAACAGATCGGCATTTCTCTCGCTTTCTGTCGATGTGTATGTATGCGTAAATATTTCGTTGTCCATATCTGTAGACGGATGCATGCAGCTGTACCTGCTTACACTTCTACTTCCCTTCATGAAGATAGGCAAATGGACCGTTGTATACGAAATGATGCATGTATGTCTGTTTCGATTTAAAATGCTATATCTATTGATTTTTGTCCACACATATAGACATATACAGGTTTGGACTCGGGTATATCCGCACTTCGGTTAGGTGCGGTTGATTGGCGCGTTTATGCATCTGCCTGGAAGGGAAGAGATGCAAAAGAATCTACGTGGCAATGAGAACAATGGGGTAGGGATTCACTCGGGTATACGATAGCACCCCTGCGAGGTAGAAGAACCGCGATCACTCCGTTTCGGAAGCAGGATTCCTTTCTTCAGTAGAAAAATTTAAACATACAGTTGCCCCGGTGGTGAGGTGAGGGAGATGGACATACGTGAAAAAGATGGGTGACTGTGAGCAGAGAGAGTCTAGACCCAGGACACCAGTGGCTGCATGTCCACGAGCAAGGGAAGGCAGAAAGGCACTCTCCCTTCATGTCTCTCCTTTTTCCTGTGCGTTCTGTCATGTGCTCAGCGATTCAGCTTCCCAGCGGGATGGCATGGCCTTCGCGTCCTTCGGCTCTTCCAAAAATTCTTTTGCATCAGCCTATTCTCCATTCGATGAAGAAGAGGACGGCGCTCTCTCCAACCTCGGCAGACAGATGAAGGCCGCAGTCACGTGCCCCGCTGCAAAAATTCTTCTCGGCCTCAGCGGGGTGGTGGCCCTAGGTAAGCCCTACGCAGACATCCGTGCATCTCTACACACAAATACACACTCATATATATATATATATGTATTTATTTATTTATTGGGTAAGAGAGGGATACACATGTATACAGAGCTACACGTGAAACGTGATATACATATATATCTATATATATGTCAACACTCTTATCTATTCATATATCATTGTATATATATATACATATATATGCATGTGTATATACAGGCTCATGCGTCTCTATAAACGTGAATGTATACGGCTACATCTCTGCGTAGGTGTGCTTCCACATAGACACCAAAGTATACCTGTTTATATACATTTCAGTATATGCGTATACGGGTGGAATGGATATGTATGTGCTTCTGAAGAGAGTTGGGAAACAAAGAGGGTTTATCACTCCGTTTCCTCTTGTGTCCAAGAAGACTCTCTCGGTCTCCAAAGAGCGCCTCTTCCAGTTTTGATCTGTGCGTTAATCGGTTCTTTTTTCTGGGGTTTGGTGCGGCGTCCGGTGAACAGCCGCTCGCGTATGCGCATTCGAGTGGCAACCCCGGCCCTAAAGTGTTTCACGCGTCGTTTCTGTTCCGCTTTTGTTTTGTTTTCCAGGAACTCTCGGAATCAAATACACTCGCAGCGTCCTGCGTCGCCGAAGACGCGAACGCCTGGAACGGCCGCCGACGCCGTTCACGGATCTCCTCGGCCACGTGTTGCTGAAACGCGAAGCGCCCGCTGACGGAGCTCCGTCGACAGTTCTCGAAGAAGCCACGGGCGACGTGCTGGGGAAGGCCGGAAGCGTGACGGCTCTGTATTTCTCGGGACGCGGCGTTGAGGAAATGCTGCAGGTGACGCGCGAGCAACGGGAGCAAAGGAAAGGCGTGAAAGACGTGGAAACCGCGGGAGAACGTGGAAGAGAGAGAAACAAAGGCGCGGAGTGTTTCTCCGTGTGCGGTCGGGGTGGGCGCCCGTGTTTTAACGCGAGGCTTCGACAGCACCCCCTGCGTAGAGGCTGATTCTGCGTGTGTGCGTCCCGTTTGTGTGCTTTCCCTGTGTATCCAGTCTTTTTATTTGCTTCCCTCTGTTTTGCCTGTTGCCTGCTTTGGGCCTTCTGCATGCACCCGCGCTCTCACGCGCCCGCGTCCGAGTTTTTCCTTTCTCGCAGGCTCGAGGGTACCAGCCGTTCACGCCTCGACTCCAAGCGATCGTTGACGGCTGTCGCCAGCGAGGCCAGGAACTGAACGTCGTCTATCTCTCTGCAGATGCCGATTCACGCGAGGCGGAAAAACACTTTAGCGAGATGACCTGGTAAAGATTTCACAGACTCGTCTCGGAGGAATGGACGCTTGAAACTCTGCTCCCACGTCGGCTCGCCAGAACGCCAGGTCAACGGGAGAGCAAGCACGAAGCGAGATGTTTCGCACGTTCTCGCGATCTACTTACCTTCCACCTCGACCCAGACTTTTCGCGAACCCGTGCACGTGGATATGCGTACACATACATACCCAATATATATATGTATATATATATATATATATATGTATATATATGTATATATATGTATATATATGTATATATATATATATATATATGTATGTATGTATATATGTATGTATAGAAAGCAGTGTGTTCTTGGTGAGTGAGGTGCATGGGACGTTGGAATGTAGGTTTGGCTGTCTTAAAAAGAGGTTTTTTGGAGTCTCTGTGGAACTGTTGTGTTGCTGTCCTGTGGCTTCAGGTATGCTTTACCGTTCGACGACGCAGCGGGGCAGTCTCGGATTCACCAGCTGTACCGAAAGTTCCGAGTGTCGACTTTGCCCCACGTGGTTCTGCTCGACCAGGACGGGAAGGTGATCAATCCGCATGCGTATGCGTCGATGATTGTTCGGCCGGGGGATTTCCCCTGGAGAAAGAAGAGCCCCATGGAGCTTCTGGGCGACGACTTCCTGGACGGCGAGGGGACGAAGCTGGGCAAAGTAAGACCCGCGCACGCGATACAAAAGACGCGAAAACGGACAGAGAGATGCACTGTGCCGCAGAAAGGAAACGGAAGGCGAGTTTTTGGGAGCAGAAACGCGTCGTTTCTCGCGCCGCAAGAGAAGCGTCGTTTCTCTCGTTTCTGTTTTTGCGTCTTTTCAACATGCCCGTTTCCCGCAACCACGGGCTCGAGGTGCGTGTGGGCATTTGGCTGTGCGGTTCCTCCTTTCTGCTCCGGCTTGCCTCCTACGTTTTTGCTTCCTGTCTTTTTCTTTCGTTGCCGTGTCGCTCTCGCAGGAGACTCTCAGCAACAAAGTCGTCGGGATCTACTTCAGCGCCTCGTGGTGCCCGCCTTGCCAGGCCTTCACTCCGAAGCTCGTCGAGACAGTCAAGGGGCTCAAGGAGCAAGGGAAGGACGTGGAGATTGTCTTTGTGAGCAACGACCGAGACGAAAAAGCCTTCGAGGAATACTTCAAGCGAATGGACGGCTTCCTCGCCGTACCCTACGCCGACACCACGCGCCGAGCAATGCTCCAGGTCAGACGTTTTTCGTGTACCTGTTTCCACAGCGGCGACTGCTCAGGCAGAAGCACGGCTCTCAAACACTCGCGACTCTCCTTTCCCGCCTCCCGGCAGGCTCTCGCGTTGCCTCGTGTCGGGGCGTGACATCTGTCGTAGGAAACTCTTTCTTCAGGGCGGCCTATTTCCACGATCGAACAGTGTGCGCACCGTGTCTGAACCTCTCCTTGACCCTGTATTATTTAACTCAGTTAACTAGTTTTGGGTTCTTTCGAGGCCGAGACAGGGGAAACGTTGCCTTTCCCGTTCCATGTGCATTTATGCGAGTGACTGGGATGCTTTTTTGGTGGAGCGGCTCGATACCTCAGGCGCGCGGCATACGCTGAGCAGATTCGAGTGTTTCTGCGGAGAGACGCCCAAGTTTTCAACCCCTCTCGATCGCTGTCGTTGCAGGAAGCCCTGAGTGTGCGGTCTCTGCCGACCTTGGTTTGGCTGTCGAAGGAGGGGGAAGTTTTGACGAAGCGGGGAGTGCCGAGCGTTTTGGAAGATCCCGACGGTGAGAGGTTTCCGTGGCAAGACAAGGACATCAACGACGTGAGCGAAACTGTCGAAGGCATTGCAGATGAGCCGGCGCTGATCCTCTTCATGGAACAGATGGACGAAGGCGCGAAGGAGGAACAAGAAAAGGTGAGCAGGAAACACCCAAGGCGTGGACCACAGCAAAAACGCGACAAAAAATCACAACGCACGAGGAGCACCACCTTTTTTCACGCATGAGGGTGAAAACGAAAGTCGCCCCCTGGCGCGTGCACCGAGGAAAATCACCGCTGGAACGCAGCGGCACCTTCGTTTCCTTTCTCCTCCTTCTCTGTGTTTTTCGTTCCCCGTTTCGGCGCGAACCTCGGTCTTTCTTCAGCAGCCGACGCGGTTTCGAGATTGCACTTTTTGTTGCGCGGTTATGAAAGCCTCTCACGCGTTGTGTGAAGAGGCGGCGAATGCTCCTTTTCCACCCACTGCCCACGTAATACGCCGTAACCGCCGCCGCTGTTTCGAGTCCTCTAAGTTGTTCACGTCGCAATACGTTCCTTATAAGTGATACGTGGATTCCGGTTAGCACTCGCGCATCAACGGCGAGAGAAGGCGACTGCTCAGATGCGAGCAAATAGATCGGCAAACTCCGTGCTGGGGTCCTCTCTCTCTGCGAGAGCGAATCACTGAAAGATTTTTCTGGGGAATTTTTCCGCCGCAGGCCCTCGAGGACGCGATGCGAGTCCTCCGAAGTCAGAAGAACGACGGCGGCGTGCCTCCGCTGCCTCGGCTCTTCACAGCCAAGAAGCTCTCGCCTCGCTCCATCGCCCTCCGAAGAATCTGCCGACAAGAGCCGGCTCCCGGCACAGGCAAAGAGACAAAGGGGCCGACACTGGTAAGCACGCGCCTTACACAGAAGCGCACAGCAGTATCGCGAGCGACACACACATATACGGAAACACACGTACATGTGTATATGCCCGTGGACTAGAGATGAGGACGTACCTGTGTGTATCTAAATATCTCGACTGCAGTACACGCACATGAATCGACGCATCTTCTTACACGTGCATGTATTTCTTTGTCTAGAAGAGATAGGTGTGTGACTGGGTGTACAGGTATTTCTCAGAGAGTTCAGCCTTCTTCTCGACGCTTCGACCTGTTGTGTGTGACTGGGAGTGTCGCGCCTGCATGTGTCTACGGAACGCGGGGCCTTGCGGAGAAACGCCGGGTCCGGTGGAGGGAAACTTTACGGAAGTGGATCTGGAAAAGTCGGAACTTTTGTGAGTGCGTGTGTGTGTGTGCGCGCCCAGACGATTGTGGATTTGATCGACCAGAGCTACTACACTTATCCGCAGGACGACTCGGGAAAGATTTTGACGGCAGACGAGATCGTTGCTTTCGTTAAGAAGTTCCGCAACGAAGAGCTGGAACGGAACTCTCTGGCTGTTCCCGAGTAGACAGCGCCCGCGAACGCGCTGTCGGACTCCGACAAATGTGACTTGTGCCAAGATACATGTGGAAACCTATATATGGGCCATGCATCTACACAGACCTCGCCCTGCATCTGGATATCTACACGTGTGCATCCATTTGCACGCCCCTCTGTCTGTAGATCTGTATAGTCACGAAGACCGAATCCTGCGTGTAGCGTCTCTTGCAGAGAGTGTGTGAAAGCATGCATAGGCAGTGGAAAGGCGGAGCGCTTTTTGGGAGCGGTCGGCTTGCCTTTGAAGGCCATCTGGAGATCCTAGTGACACCACTTTGTCTTTTTGGTCGGTTCTCTCTCCTGTCTTTGGTCCCAAAGCCCCGCGGATCCTCTCTCGCTCTTCCACTTTTTTTCTTGGCCCAGCGTGGTGCCACGCTGCTCTCTGGGTGTGGACCGAGAGAGTCGGGCGTTCGAGCCGTTACACAAGCACACGCTTTTGTCTCGTGTTCTCTCCGCTGGCCTGTTTCAAGTCTTCTTCTTCTCGGTCGTCTTTTTATTGTTTGTCCATCGCTCGCTGCGTGGCGTCTTGCGCCTTTTTACGCAGCGTGTTTTTCTTGCACCGTCTCGCGTCGGCGCCCGTGTTCCGGTTCCTTTCTCCTCTTTTCTGCTCTTGACTCTCAACGGACTGTCTCTCCGCCCACCCTTCGGGAACACCCTACCAGCAAGCTGCGGGCGTTTTGCCAGAGTGCGTCGTACATCTCTTTGCGCGCTCAACGCGATACAAGCTGCGAGGGGCCGCAGCCCTCCGTTCTTGTGGGACGAATCGGCGCCTGTGTGGCGCGTCTCTCTCTCCGTCCGACAACCGCAGTCCACACAAAGATCGAATGCACGCAAAACTCTGCACAGTGCACATCTGCCTGAAAGATCTGGGTTGCCTGTCTCTAGGCGGTTCGACTCCTGGAAATATCTGGCGAGATGTGAGAGCGAAAGATCTCTAGCGCGTGAAAAACGGTATTTCGGCGGCAACGCGAGGGGGGCTGATGGGCGGGACCGCCCTGCATCGACGGACCAGGGACACAGAAAAAAAAGTTTCCTTCCGATCCGCGTGCTGCGCGGGGAGACCAGAAGAGAAGCAAAAAACGATCCATTTTCAAGCAGGAATTTCAGAGTCGCGCGCCCAAAGAATAAATGCGACAAGAACCTCTCTCTCCCGGCCCTCGTCACTGGAGACGAAGCCACCGGAGAAGCGTCCTCACCCCGCATAGCGAAGCGAAAGGGTTCTAAGAAAGACACCCGGAAACCCGTAGAGAACAAGCGAGATCGAAAATCGGGTCTTTCGCCGCCACACCAGTGTTTACGTACGGGCGCTACGGCCCATGAAAAACGCGGAGACACACACGGAACTGCGGGCACGCGGGGGGGGGGGGGGGGGGGAAACGGGGCGAGAAGAAATGAAGAGAGGCGCTTTTTTCGGAAAACAGACGAAGCACGATGATGTGCCCGTTCAGCTCGGCCCTCTCTGCGACTGGATTCCCTGTAAGCTGTATATCGAGGGGAATGGACGACGCTCCCAGGCTGGCAGGCGCCCCCCCAACAGAGCCGACACAGTGTCGCGCCTCCAGATGCCAAAAAGCATATTCGTTTTTCTGCATATATATATATATATATATACATATATATATATATATATATTGATAGGCAGGCATGGTGATACGTAGATGTATCGGTGCAGGTTGATACGCATGTACAAATAGATAAAGAAAAGACATTTAGGGACTTGTCCGTGGCGCGAATTCGGGTTCCGAATTGGGCCTTGAGGCACGTTTTTCGGCGATTCTGGAAGCTTTGGACTACATATGCTCCCAACGTGCAGGCGGGGCCGAGGAGCCTGGCATGGCGCGTTGAGAGTCTCTGCCACAAAGCATTTTCTTCACCCTTCTGCATGTCTCAAACAGACGTGTCGCACGAGCGGATGAATCGGCGCAGCGGCGAAAAAAATCAGTGAGCCGCGCATCGTTCCACGAGAACGCGCGAAGCAAAAAACCTGATTTCCACTCGACGGGTTTCTCCATTTCCCACAACACATCGCCTCCCACGGACCCTCAAAACATCAGCTCTAGACGGCTATATGTGTATAGGTGTGGATAGGTGGATGCATGCATCTACACGTAAAGCTATTTAGATATTTTATGAAGCGCCACATGAATGCAAACACGTGAATACAAGCGTACATATTTAGAGATCGACAGGCGCGCTTAAAGATACGCACATCTGCGTCATGTGAGATGGGACTTGCGATGTGACCCAGTTCTCACGTTTGATGCTTTCTCCCCAAAGGAAAAAACCCACTTCACACGTGTTCTGCAGGGAGACGCAAAAACCGCCCACGCTTCCCCCCGCCCCCCCCCCCACCCGCCCCGATTCTCTCGCGTCCTCTTCCTTTGCACACCGGTCCGTTTCCACGGGTGGACTTTCTCTCGCCTGCTCGGCTTTTCCTCAGAACCTGCACGCCTATGCACCTGCTTCTCAGCCACGTTTCCCTTCGCCTTCGGGTTTTGTTTTTTCCGGGGGATATATAGCCGGGAGTGTCCTCGCTTCAGTGTGGAAGGGGCGTGGGGGAGGGGCGGGGAGGGTTAGGGTAGCAGCCTTGTCCCTGCTGGCCTCGCTTCTCCAGCGCAGCAGTTTGTCTCTCTGCTCTCGCCTTCGCTCACACGTCGCGCAGGCTTCCCCTTGTCTCTCTGTGTCTTTGGATCTTCATCGCATCTCGACGAGGCAGCCTGCCCCCCGCGGGCTCGAGCCGCCCGATCGATGCTGGCGCGGACTTCCACGGGCTCCCTCGCCTCTGCCAGGCGCGAGACCTCTCCTGGCAAGCGTCGAAAAGGAAGAGATGCCTTTGCTCCGGCCTTCTCTCCCGCCTTCGAGGCGCCGGGACCGGAGGCGGGAGAGAGTCATCAGGCGCGCCTTCTTCGCGTACTTCTTCGCAAACGTGTAACTCGCGAGTCCGAGTCTCTCGTTGATCCGGCCGGGCGTTCGGCCACGCAGCTCGAGGGCGATGCTGTGTGTCTCCTCGAGCATCTCCTCGCGACTTCCGAGTTCGGGAGCAATCTGGTACAGCCATGGAAAAACGCGTGGCAGCCGCCCCCAGAGCAAACCGCCGAGACCAATCAACAGACTCAAGATCCACTGCTCGCGGTTCAGACCCTGAAAAAGAGAAAAGCAAAGAGACCGAACAGAGGCAGAGTTCACAGGTGCGGAACGAGACGGGCGAAGCGGCCAAGGAAAGCAGGAAAAACGCTATAAATAGAGAGAGAGAGGCCGGAAAGGAAACAAGTGGAAAGACACAGGTCTCAAAGGGACAAAATGTGGGAAGCTTACAGAGAAACCATGCATGAGTCAGAGAGGCGCCTACACGGCGTCGACAACACGGAACTTGAAACCAAGGGCGTTTTCTGGGGGAAAGGTTGACACTGCGGGACGCAGCTGGCGAGGTGTCCAGGATTTCTCGTTTCTGAATCTCGCTGTGGTGAAATCGATGTCGCGAAACAACGCGGAGAGACCCAGCGTGCGCGCGAGACGTCTGCTCGAGCGCCGCCTTTCCCAAGAGGAAACGTTTACCACACGGAGGGGTTTCAAAACACATTGCACGAGAGACTCTTGCGGCTCTGCGCCTTGGACTGCTGACCTCTTGATTGCAGCCCAGAAGCCTGCCGCCGCATTCGGTCATGAGCACCTGGCCGACGAGAATGAGGACCCAGATGCCGAGTCCGAGACGGTTCCGCATCATCCCGAGAATAGACGCGGCGAGACTGGTTTTCTCGATCTGGGTGTCGTCGACGTCTCGCGCGTTGATCATGTTGAAGATTTGCATAAAGACAAACGTGTTGAAGACGAACGTCCCGTGCCGCGAAGGCCCGACTTCCCGCAGCCAGTCCAGTTTGTAGTCGTCTTCGGTCGAAAACAATTTGTACCGGCGGCCAGAGACCATGCGCGTGCCTGTGTCTGAAGATCCGCAAAAGCGCACCGCAAAAAAACCGCAGTTTCGGTGAAGAAAACCCCGCGACACCCTCGGCCTGCCTCTCTCGCCTCACACCCCTCTTGTCTTTCGTCTCGTGTGTCTCCCTTTTCCTTTTCCCCCGCTCTCAACCCCTCGTTTCACCTTGGTTCGGTCTCCGTCTTTTCGCTTCCTCTTCGCTTTCCCTTCGCTGTCTTTTCGCTGTCGCCGCTTACAAGTGGCGAAGTCGCAGTCGGAGAATTCGCAGAATCCGAGCGTCTTGCGCTCTTCGTCAGTGAGGAAGGACCATTTGGTTTCGGGCAGGAAGCGTTCGCCCCAGAAGATGAGGCCGATCATGACCGTCAGCTGGTATATCGCAGAGGCGACGATGCTCGTGAGCATGGTTCTGGAAATCAGATAGCTGTCTCGGCCCTGGGGCTTCCGGTTGAGGAGATCGTCGGTGGGGCTCTCGGTCGCGAGGGCGAGCGAGGCGAAGGAGTCCATGATCAGGTTCACCCAGAGCATCTGGACAGCGGAGAGCGGCGCCTCGCGCTCGACTGCCGCGCAGACGACAGTCAGCACGACAGCGACGACGTTTACAGTCAGCTGGAACTGCAAGAAGCGCCGGATGTTGTCGTACACGTTGCGGCCCCAGCGAACGGCCTTCACGATGCAGGTGAAGTTGTCGTCGAGCATCACAATGTCTGCCGCCTGCTTCGCAACTTCCTTGCCGGAGAGCCCCATGGCAAAGCCCACGTCGGCTTTTTTCAGCGCCGGCGCGTCGTTCGTGCCGTCGCCCGTGACTGCGACAACCCGGCCCTTCTGCTTCAGAGCCGTGACCAGTGCGTACTTGTCGCTCGGCTGGGACCGCGCGAGAACTTCGAGGCGACTCCAGATCTTGTCGAAGGCGTCAATGTCGCGCACGACGTCGACTCGCAGCGGCCGGTTTTGCTCCTCCGCAGTCTTGGTGTCAGTCGCACAGGCGCAGACTTCCGTCTGACACGCCTGACAGACGACGCCGCCGATGGCCCGGGTGAAGTCCGGGCCAAGCATGGCGATCCCGCCCGCGTCCTCGTGGAAGATTCCGCAGCGTTTCGCGATCGACTTCGCCGTGATGATGTTGTCTCCCGTTACCATCCGGACCTTGATGCCCGCCCCTTGACACTGCGCCACAGCGCCCGGCACCTCGTCGCGAACCGGGTCTTCGATTCCAGCAATCCCCAGGCACGTCAAGTTCGTCTCCGCCTTCAGGCAGCACTGGAGCGGCGGCTCACATCGCTCGCGCCAGTCAGACTCGACTTCGGGGTCAATGTCGCGAAACGCGAGACAAATGGTGCGCAGCGCCTCCGACGCCATGGCATTGACGACGGTCTTCTCGATCTCGGCCTTCTTCGCAGCCGTCAAAGGCTCGATCGCCCCGGAACTCAACGCGACGGACGAGCACTGCGCGAGGACGCGCTCGCCGGCGCCCTTGACAAACACGCGGAGAATGCACGGCGACCCCGCGTCTCCGTCTCGAGGGACACGCACGACGGAAGTCATCATTTTCCGGTCGCTCGAGAAGTCCTCCCGGGCGATGAGTTGCACTTCGTCCTCGCCCAGAAACCGCCGCCGAGTCGACGCGTAGTCGCCGCCGCAGTGTTGATCCTGGAACGCGAGGAGAGCGCATTCGGTCGGCGACCCGACGTGCTTGACGTTCGTGACCGTCGTTTCTTCGTCGGTGCCTTCCGCGACGACCACGTCTTCGGGCTCGAGAAACGCCGTGCTGTTCAACGCAATCGCCTGCATCAGAAGTTCCCACTTGGTGTTTTCCTCTTGCAGCTGAAGCAACGCCTCGCAGTCGACTTGCTCCTCCCACGAGCCGCCCTCGACGGCCTTGGCCGAATGAGGCGACGCGGAAGACGCCGTCGTAGACGTGGCAGTCAGCGGCATGTACCCACTGGGGGGTCTCGAGTTGTCTGAGCGGGTCGTGGAGTTGAGGGCGAGCTCGACCTCGCCTCCGCCTCCAGAGAAAGCCGCGCCTGCAGCAGGCCTGCGGGAGGCGTCTCCAGCTGCGGCGGCACGGGCGGCGGAGCGCGTCGAGGGAATGACGACGGTTTTTTCTCCGTCCCAGAACTGCGTGACTGTCATTTGGTTCTTCGTGAGTGTGCCCGTCTTGTCGCTGCAGATCTCGTTCGCGCCGCCCATGATTTCGCAGGCCGCCAAGCGCCGAACGTAGTTCTGGTCCTTCAGCATCTGGCCGATCGAGTACGCGAGGGAAATCGTCACGGCGAGCGGCAAGCCCTCGGGAACGGCGACGACGAGCATGGTGATGGCGGTGACAAAGAACTCCACGTGATCGTGGACGACGTCGAGGGCCGACTCGCGCGTCGCCGGATCCTGGAAGAAGTACATGGTCCAGAACTCCAGGAGCAGGACGAAGAAGGCAACCACGGCGCTGATCAGGCCAAAGTTCCCAATGTCTTCCGCAAGCGCGTTCAGTTTCCGCTGCAGCGGCGTCGGCTCGGCGTCGTACGCCAGCTTCTGGAACATCTGTCCCACCTGCGAATAGCGGCCTACCGCCACGACGAGAGCAGTTCCGCTTCCCGTGCTGAGAGTGGTCCCGGAGAGGAGAACCGGGGAGGCGACCTCGTGGTGTCGCGCGAGCTCGGACTGGACGTACAGCGCGCCTTCGGCCTTGGGACCGTCGGAGACGCCACTCGCTGTCGACATGGGGTGCGTCAGCGGCAAGCTGCACGGCGGGACGGTGTTGTCGGCCTGCGTGGAGGCCTCGGCCTCGTGCTCCGGCTCTTTGACCCGCTCTAGCAGATCGTCTCCGGCTGCGCTGAAGTCCTGACTGTCTCGCGCGCGAGGCGAGACTGCCTCCTGCGCTCCAACTTCGCTCAGGCACTGCTGGAAAGGCGCCTTTCGAATCATATCGCTCTCGCCAGTCAACGAACTTTCGTCCACGGTCAGGTCGCGAGCCTGGACGACGAGGGCGTCCGCGGGGATTTCGTCGCCGGCCTCCAGGTGGAGCAAGTCGCCGACGACGAGCTGGAAAACCGAGATTTGTTCCTTCTGGCCACTCCGAATCACCGTGCACTTTTTGTCGTCCTTCACGACGGACAGCTGCGCAAACTGCTGCTCCTTCATCCAGTCGTTCCCAGCCGTCACCACGACGACGACGAGCACCGCCACCCAAATCGCCACGCCCTCGAGGATCTCGACCTCCGGCTCCTGCGAAAAGAGCAACGCTAGGATGACCGAGAGGAGTCCGCAGAACATCAGAACCCGGAGAGTCGCGTCGCTCGCCGCCTCAATCAGCAGCGTCCAGAACGAGGTCAGCGGTCGGTGGGGGATGCGGTTGACGCCGTACCGGCGCTGCTGGGTTCGGACGAGGTCGTCGTGCTCGGAGCCGGTGCTCCGCCGGAGCAGCCGGCCGATCCACCACTGTCGGCTCGTCAGCCCGCCAATCAAAGGACCGTCTTCCTCGCTGCCTTCGCGGCGCCGTTCGCCGTGGTGGCCGAGAACGAGGCCGCTCGCAGAGCCGAGCGAGTGGAGCACGCCCAAGGTCCGAGACACCGCAGACTCGCCGCGGCGCACCGACCCTTCTCTGCCGCTACGTTCGCTGTCGAAGGAACCGCGCAGGGAAGAGTCGTGCCGCTTGAGAATCGGCAGGCCTTCGCCGACGTCGGATCCGACGCTCTGCGAGATGGCTCGGATGCCTCCCATTTCGTCGATCAGGTCGAGGTCTTCGTGGTGGAGGCGCGTCACATAGGCGTGCACAATGTCCATCAGCTGTGCGCGGCGTTCAGCAAAGACTTCCTTGTCCTCGTCGTCGGGCCATATGTCCGACGGGGAACCCTGCGCGAAGGACGTCGCGGGGCCATCGGCGTGAACAAAGAGAACCGGCTCGTCAGTTAAGTTCTTGGAGTCGTGTGCGTCCGGCGACTCGCGGATCAGCGCGCGCCGGAGCTGGCCGCGTCGTTCTTCGTCGGCGAGGCTGTCAAGACCTCCCAGGAGGCGCCCAGCCAAGACGAAGGCGTAGGTTGCGGCGACCGCGAAACCCGGGAACGGCAAGAGCCAGCACGAAGCAGCCCCCACCAGAAGGAGCGCGAGGATCTCCGCTGCTCGCCAGACGTCGGCGCCGCCGTCGCGCATCAGCCGGTTGCCCACGACGTTTCGGAGGAAAGAGAGGAACGCGACGGTGATCCAGCAGCCGGCGAGTTGCCAGTTTCGCCACTCGAGCGAGAAGGGGGAGAAGGAGAGCGTGGGTGGGAGGCCGCCGGCGACCAGCGAAGGCAGCAGCAGGAGTGCGCCCGAGAGGTTCTGGTAAAAGTTCAGTTCCGCGCCGTGGCCGCAGGGGGTGTGGAGCGCTTTGGGTAGGAAGCACGCGCGGAAGAGGACGGTGGCGAGCGTCGAGAGGAGGGCGTAGAAGAAGAACGTCGAGCCGCAGACTGCGCAGCACAGGAGGGACGGCCCCACGAGGAGACACGTGGACACGCAGCGGAGCGGCGAGGGCCAGTGCGCGCTGGAACAGCCGAAGAAGTAAAAAAGCTGCGTGGTTCCGACGGCAACGGCCGAGACGACAGGCAGGTAGAGCGGGTTCGGAAGGTGCGCCACGAGGACGTTCGAAAAGAGCACAAAGAGACAGTAGGACACGGAGTACGGCAGGTAGCCGAGGAGCGCCTGGAAGTCGGGCCAGCGGAGACGGGGGAAATAGCGGAAGTTGTGGAACGCGTCGCCGAACTCGCCGAGGACGAACGCGCACAGGAGAGAGCAAGTGAGTTGCCACCAAGTGAGCAGAAGCGGCGCAGGGAAGAGCTTCAGGAACCAGAACGTGAGGAATACTTGGCCGAGCGTGAGGGCGAGAAACGAGACGAGGAGCCCGGGGCTCCTTACCGCGTCCTCGAGAAGGCCCGCTGCCCATTTGTCTCGAAAGAGACGGGGCAAATCCCGGATCTGGTCCTTCAACTCCTCCATGCTTTGTCGCTCGCAACACAGGTGCGTCGCGCTCTCAGTACACAACCGGGGCTGGCCGCGCGCAGCGGCCGACTCTCTGCAAGGAAAAAGGCGAGTCGGATTCAGAAGCAGGAAACTCGGTCGCGTCACGGAAACCTCGAAAAAGGCATCGTGGGGCCCTACAGCGGAGACAGACTGCGAGAGATGAAGAGACCGCCAGCCCCCCACCGGCGACAGCGGCTGCGGCCGGAAATCGAGTGGAGAATCGGGCGGATCTGCGGGTCGGAGAAGAGCCCGAAACAACACCCGAGACGCGGCAGAGCAGGTGAGGGGAGAGACGAGGTCGGAACCGCGGCAGACCTAGAGAAAACGGATAAAGAAGCAGGTGTAACTGAGTCGAGGAGCAGCCGCGGAGACCACACGTGAGGCGGAGCGCGGTCTGCTGTCTCTCTGTGGCACTCGAAACATTTCGGTACGGAGGCTCCCTTTTTGTGTGTGCCTGCGTGTTTCCATTCCTAATCGCGAGAAGAAAGGCAAGACAGGGGAGGGGGGGGGTGCGTGGACAAGGCCTGTGGACAGAAAACAGCCAAGGCCCGTTCGGCTGGTGACGGGTGGCCGCGCCGAGTTGGCTGAGCGCGCAGGAAGAGAGGCGAGATCGTCCTTCCCGTTTTCTCTGTGTCTCGAAAGATTCGCGCTCACGAAAAGAAAGTGGAAAATGGACCTGAGTTCGCTCCCTTCCGCGGTTTCGCCGACGCGCTGGACCTTTCGACCTGCTCGTGCAGCGAAAAGGCCGCACAACGCCCAGCTGGTGTCTGTACGGCGCGTTGAGTGTCGCAAAACCCGAAAGGCCGGAAGAAGCGAAGCATGGCCGAATCACACCGGACAAGGACGGGCAAGCAGCAAGGACGGGAAGACGAGACAGAAACTAAACGCGTCGTTTCAGGGGACAGCGCTGAGCGAAAAGCCTGCCGACTGCGCGAAAAACTGCAGCCAGCCTTTGAAGACACCCAGCCTGCGCGTGGCACATGTCCCGCACGCGGCCAGATATTTTCTCGCGCTCTGGCCGCGAGTAGGCTAGCGAGCGACAGTGGCACGGGTCGAGGTTCGCCAGAGAGAATCGCAGATGGGAGGCGCTGCAAAAAAAAATCCGGTTCTCCACGGAAGAACGGAGGAACTGAGAAAAGAAACGCTCCTCGGAGGCGGGTTCCAAAGAAACCGCACAGCTACGCAAGCTAGAAGACGTCTCGATGCTCGAGAGAGGGCAGTCGACTGCAGATACGTAGCTTCTGGTTCACGAGTCGTCCCCTGAAACGCTATTTTAGCTGGACAAAGGGAGGTCCAGACCCTATACTCTGTGTTCTTTCTGCAGAAAAAGTGCGAAACGTGTGTGGTTCCCCTCGGTCCAAAAAGCGTTCGGGAACCCACCACCCAAGGTGACGACACCGCCGCGCGGCGGAAGAGGCAACAGCGGCCAGATAAGGGGTTCCTCACTTGTCCCCTTGAAAAGGTAATCCTGTACAGAGTTTTGGCGGAGAGAAATTCCGGTTGTAGCCAAAGACAAGCTCACTGGAACTCCGGAAGGCTGTTTCCATGCAAGGAGCAGTCGCGGCACTACGCGCCAAAACGCACGGTGTCCCGGGATCGCGAACGCCTCGTCTGGGACTTCGGACGAAGAGTTGTCACACTGCAAGGCATGCGATGCTCGTGCCTGTTTGGGAGAAAGCACACTGCATAGGCGAAAAGGAACTCGAAGGCCGTGTATTCAGAAACCTGTCGCTGCGTCAGGTGTACTGCGCAGAGCGGCCAGTGCGAAGCCATCGCAGGGCAAAGAAGAGAACCTGCTACCTGGTTTCGCATTTGTCTGTGGAGACGGTATTCTTCGAATTTGCTATGGTGCTCCAAGCGGCAGCATGCGGTGAGCTCTAAAGTGTGTTCGCGACACGATGGGAATGTGTCAATCTTGCGGAGCCCAGACTGGTACTCTCGTGGAGACAGTGGCACATATTCAGGAAGTGCTAGAAGCGGCCACCGTGTTAACGCTGACGCTTCTATCGTTTCATGGGCCGATCTGCAACGTACAACGTTCTTTCGCTGTGCCGCTCCAATTTCGTACCCCGAGTTTTACAGCACGCCACACCATCGGTTTTTATCTGCTTGACGGATCCCAAAGATGCACGGTGGCCTTCAGAGGAAAAACAGTGATGGCTTTTTTTCCTAGGATGTTGGGTCGGCCCCCTACGAAGCGGCTGCTAGACGGGCGCGCCGTCCACACACAAAACTGGCAGCCGAGAGACGTTTTCTTCGTGCGTAAGAGAGTGAACGCGAGGGATTTTGCCTTCGTTGTCTGATCTTGTTGACAGCTGTCAGTGCGGGCGAAAAGTATCGCTCCGTTCAATACCTATGACGGACGTTACAGGCTTTCAGGTCTGGGCCGCTCATCGCATGCCGTCTGCTTTCGGCAGCAAACTGGCGTGAACCCAAGCTTCGCTCTCTGAAGAGTTCTTCTTGCGACTTACCACGCAGGGAAAAGCTCTTGCACCAGAAACGAGCATGTGCCTGGGAGTTGGCCCTCGTTTCTCCGAGGGCAGCGGTCACCAGCTTTTTCCGCACAGACGGATGAATTCTGTGACCCTGTGTCCATGAAGCGGTTTCGATCCATCGACTACACTCGTTTTGAACTTGCCTTCGCCATCTCTTTCGGACAACAAAGGTGTGAAGAGGCCGCGCGCCGAGATCAACACAGTTGAAGGCCGGAGGGGCTCTCCTGCGTTGGACGACGAGTCGTGTCGCCGACTCTAGCTGTCAGGGAGTGCGCCTCTCTCAAGGTTTCTGACAGACTCATTTTCACCAGTGTGTTCGTGGGATTAGCCGGACTGTTTCTTGATTCCTCTCGGAGCAGTTCACTTCTTTCTAACGGAGTCGTTAGTCACGTGTGCCGTTTGCGTAGGGCAGTGTCGACACTGCAAACCTAAACGAGTGCGAGTGGCGGCGGTACATCCGTGAAGTTCCCCGCCTACGGACCCCAAAGGCACTGAGGGGGATTCATCATTTTGTTGCCATGCTTCGAAACTCATCACACAGTTCTCGCTGTCCAGGTCCGTGGACGTGGTCAATTCCACGGGTGGACTGTCCGCCGCATTTTCTGTTCCCGTTTGCTGTGGGCGACGTACAGATATTTCCGACGGAAAATGACCATGCGGAAAGTCGTCGTCACCACGCTTAACTTGTGTTCGTGCGGTTGCCTGCGACCGGCTTCATCGTGAACTTTTTTTTCATCGCAAAGTGCAAGTGACGGGTGCATTTGGACCGGGTAGCACTTTGTTGGGACCAGTATAGGAAACCGAAAAGTACCCAGAGAAGAGATGTGCAGCGACACATAGCTCTCCGCCCACGATCCGTATGTGACCCGACGCTTATAGAGCCGTTGAGGCCTACGGGAATATCACGCCAGAGAAAGAGGGTTCAGCCTCTTCCAACGCAGAGCTGTCCACGCCGAGGGGACACTCGGCGGTCGTTTCTCCTTCTCAGAGAACTAACCCGCAAAGATTTCGGAAGGCCGAAAACCCCATGCTCGTGCGTTCACAGACTTCGTGACGCACATTAGGGGGCTTACTTTCCAGACCAAGGGACCAAAAAAACGAATCGGGATATGCAACGAAGAGCGTCAGGCGCGGGCGGTAAGTTCGCGGATGCCCGAGCAGGAACGCCCAGTATACTCCAGAAGTCGTATACACCGCGAGGCCTCTCTAAAGATCCGAAATTCGCGCTTCTCTGTCATTTCTCCCCTGGGAAAAAGTTTGTTTCTTGTTTTCGCCTCTGGCAGGGGCCGCTGAGGCATCTGTGAAAAGCCGGAGCCTTTTTTGCTTGAGTCTCTCTCGACTTTTGTGTGCCGCCGCGACTGTGCGGTTGGCTCTCTCCGAATGTAAGCCGATGTGTCTCCCGCCTGGTGAAAGCATGTAGAGGCGTCGTGGAGAGCGCCCTCTTTTCTGCGAGTTTTCGTTTTTTCTTTTCTGTGGGGGATAGGCCACATCGCGCGCCAACACGTCGTCCCTTTCGCTCACTACTGTCGGAGTTCCGTTCTCTTTTCCTCCGTATCTCCGTTTTTCTTCGTCGGCCTTTCTTTTTTTTTCGCGACAAGATGAAGAGAGGTACGTCTGCGCTCGCTTATGTGGGGAGCGAAAGAAGGGATCCCCGAACGCGGTTTCTTCCGTTTTTCGGGGGGCGTCGATTGCTTTCTGGGAACGAAAGTGAACTTTCAATCCTTTCCCCCTTCTTTTCGTCCACGCATTCGGCGTTTTCCGCCGCGATAAATGCGTCAAATACGGCGTTCCTGGCGCCACGCTGTCTCCGCCGTCTTTCTGCGGCGGCCTCGCCTCCCCAGCAAGCAGCGACGGACACTGAGATTTTTCGAGGGAAGAGCGAGAGTGTGTTCCGCGCTCTTTTTTCCGATGCCGAGTTTGACTCGCGTTTCCCTTTGTGTGATGGGGGAGAGACACGGAAGCTGGTTGAACTGCATTTTCCATCGCTCGAGAAATTCCTTTCCCTGTTTCCGACCTTTTGAAGCGCACGGGGGCCCTCGCGCTGCTGCCGGAACAACGCCTTCGAGGGCGGGGCTCGGCGGCACACTTCTGGTGTAATGAGGGGAAAAAGAGGCCG